>NC_136611.1:1731394-2018894 GCF_933228915.1 Telmatherina bonti | reverse complement strand
TGTCATGTGCAGGTATGCGTGGCTCCTCTCCACATCCACCCTGAGTTCCTTCAACATGCTGGAAAAGCCAGATGTTCTGATGGTTGTTTAATTCTTCATCCCAGAAATATTCCCACGAGGGTGACATTCTCTGCGTCTCCTTCTGGAGACACCTGCCTCCATGTGCACGATTACAAACAGACAATTTGCACGTCTTTAGAAATGTGTAAACAATAGACACAGTTTGTATCAGCAACATTGATCTCAGCTTTGATCGATCACATCGCAGCAGCTACATTCATGTCTACATTCTCTCGTCCCAACACGCAGAGCAGCGTGGGAACGCCTCACATTGTGTATTCATTGTGGCGGACCTTCTACTGGATGCAGTCAGCACGTCTGCTGTCTGAACCTTTGAAGGACCCTCAGCACGCTGTTAGTAAATGAGATTGTACTGTTTTTTTGCGTGTGCAGTGAGTTTGCACACGCTTAAGAACACGCAGACCTTCAGGAGACCCGGATATGAGCGCATTATCGTCCAAACTGTTTTCCTCTGAACTGCAGCCTCGTCCTCTGGTTGAGTGTGATGATGTGTTCACAGCAGACAGAGGGAATGAAAGGAGGAGCTGCAGGGTCTGGGACAGTGGTGCCGGGGGCCCAAAACCCAGACCAATGTGAGACTTGACCTTGTTGCTATGGTAACAACATTGTGCTCCCAGGTCATCGCTCAGAGCTCTTTGTCTGTCGTGTCTTCAGTCAAATAAAACAAAAAGATAAATCCACTGTGTTTCATGGATCCATGTTGGGAATGTTTTTGTTTCCGCTGTTCAGCTGACATGTTGTCCCCCCCCGTCCCCTCCTGTCCCCCCCAGTCCCCTCCCGTCCCGCTGGGCATCAGGCCAGAACCTCTTCATGTCACAGAGTGTTTCTCTGTGTTTAAATGCATTGACGTTATTGTTGGTTGGACCGATTCAGCAGAGTGGAAGTTGTTTGTGTTTCAGGATCTGGTTGCCATGGTAACAATGTGTCCTGGTCAGACGACCACGGCATCCAACAGGACGGGTGCATGAAAACAGATTTACAGTGTAAGGAAGAAGCTTACTTTGACATAATCTCCACCGCTCTGCGACACGTCTGGACGCCTGAAACAGAACGAGAGAAAAGGTTCATCTGCAGCCACGAATAACAAACACGGAAAAATACGTGAAATTTAATATCAATTCTGAAATAAAACCTGCTGTCCCAACATTTATTAGCACTATTTATTTTTAACTCTTTAATATCCTTTTCTTATAAAAAAAGATCAAATATTTAGCATTTTAGGGAGTTAATAGGGAGCTAATATAGATATAGGCAAACAAATATGTGAACAGTCTGTGGTTTTACAAGTTCTCCCACTTGGAGGGTCTGAAATCTTCGTCTTAGCTGCACTGTGAGAGACACCATCTAAAGAAAAATCTGGAAATCACATTGTGTGATTTTTAAATGATATATTTGTATGTTAAGTATTTGAACACCTATCAGCTAGAATTCTATAACCTGCTGGTCCACCTTTAGAAAGTCCACCTCCACTCCACTCATCATCATAAATCAGAAGTGCCTGGTTGAGGCGGTTAGCTGCATAAAGACACCTGTCCTCCCCGTACAATCAGTACGACTCCAACTACTAACATGCCAAGACCAAAGAGCGGTCCAAAGACACCAGAGACAACATTGTAGAACTCTACCAGGCTGGAAAGGGCTGCGGGGGAACTGCCAAGCAGCTTGGTGAAAAAAGATCCACTGTTGGCTTGAAATGATGCCTATGTTGACTCCTCTATGTAAAGTGTCCTGAGACAACACTGTTGTGAAGTGGCGCGATACAAATAAAGCAGAATTGAATTGAAGCTGAATTGTTGGAGCGAATATTAGAAAATGGAAGAAGCTAAACATGACTGTCAGTCTCCTTCGGACTGGAGCTCCATGCTAGATCTCATGATCCTCAGAAAGGGGAGGACTCAGCCCAGAACTACATGGGAGGAGCTGCTCAATGACCTGAAAAGAGCTGGGACCACCGTTTCCATGGTTACTGCTGGTAATACACTAAGACGTCATGGTTTAACATGGTGGGTTCCCTGCTTAAACCAGTACATGTCCAGGCCCATCTTCAGTTTGCCAGGGTCCATTTGGATGATCCAGAGCAGTCCTGGGGGAAGAAGACTGATGAGGAACACCATCCCTACTGTGGAGCATTGGGAGCATCATGCTGTGGGACTGTTTTTCTGCACATGGGACGGTTACGACTAGACAGTATGCAGGAGAGGACCGAGGCCATGTGCTGCCAGAAACCTCATCAAGGCTTTCAGAGTCGTATAACTTCTGCTTCCAGGACCACAGTGAGAAACCTTGGAGTTATTCTGGACCAGGACCTCCTTCTAGAACCTTCCTGCGCCTGAGTTATATTCCAAGAATATGGTCCTGATGGAGGTTTTCCTTCCTGGTTCTGGTCCTGATGGAGGTTTTCCTTCCTGGTTCTGGTCCTGATGGAGGTTTTCCTTCCTGGTTCTGGTCCTGATGGAGGTTTTCCTTCCTGGTTCTGATTCTGATGGAGGTTATCCTTCCTGGTTCTGGTCCTGATGGAGGTTTTCCTTCCTGGTTCTGGTCCTGATGGAGGTTTTCCTTCCTGGTTCTGG
The DNA here is from genome assembly GCF_933228915.1 of Telmatherina bonti. NCBI lineage: Eukaryota > Metazoa > Chordata > Actinopteri > Atheriniformes > Telmatherinidae > Telmatherina > Telmatherina bonti. Next base: position 2,016,243 of record NC_136611.1, on the reverse strand, counting down.
TCCTGATGGAGGTTATCCTTCCTGGTTCTGGTCCTGATGGAGGTTATCCTTCCTGGTTCTGGTCCTGATGGAGGTTATCCTTCCTGGTTCTGGTCCTGATGGAGGTTATCCTTCCTGGTTCTGGTCCTGATGGAGGTTTTCCTTCCTGGTTCTGGTCCTGATGGAGGTTTTCCTTCCTGGTTCTGGTCCTGATGGAGGTTTTCCTTCCTGGTTCTGGTCCTGATGGAGGTTTTCCTTCCTGGTTCTGGTCCTGATGGAGGTTGAAGCAGCTAAAATGTGAAAGTTTCTTCATTGTGTAAACACAGTGAATCATCAGCTGAAACCGTAGGAAGTCCAAACTGCTTTGGTTACATCCTCTTATGCAACAGCAGATATTGGTTCATCTGTTCCACCCAGCAACGTCTGGCAACACAACCACATGTTTCTGCTCCTGGTAACAGCCGGAAGGCGTTTGTCAGTCCTGAACCAAAAGGGATGCATGTGTCCATCCAGACTGGATCATCACAGAGTTTGGAGGCTGTGGGAGTTGCAGATCTCAGCTCAGGTCCAAGGGGACGGCTTTCCAGAGGCTGTTAGTGAAGCAGAAATGTCCTGAACAGCAGCAGGTCTGGTGCTGAGTCAGGGTTGGGTCTACAACAAGAGGCAGAGTGAAGGCTGCTGCATATTTCTATGAGTCAGGGGAGGTGGCCTTTTGTTCCCAATACAAACTCAGACTGCATGGGAATCTGCCAGGACTCAGCAGACTCCTGTCTGCTTCATGTTGTTGTTGAGTTCACAAGCAGAAAGTCAAGCTTTTAATCATTTCAATAACAAGACTGGATCTGAACCAGGAGGGAAGTCAGGAAACACATCCTGTTTACTCAGAAAAACCAAACACATGAAAGTCCCCATAAAGACCTGATATCTGGGACTACCCAACGCTCCAGACCAGGTTCCCAATACCTGGAACTATCCAACGCTCCAGACCAGGTTCCTAATACCTGGAACTATCCAACACTCCAGACCAGGTTCCCAATACCTGGAACTATCCAACACTCCAGACCAGGTTCCTAATACCTGGAACTATCCAACACTCCAGACCAGGTTCCTAATACCTGGAACTATCCAACACTCCAGACCAGGTTCCTAATACCTGGAACTATCCAACACTCCAGACCAGGTTCCTAATACCTGGAACTATCCAACACTCCAGACCAGGTTCCCAATACCTGGAACTATCCAACACTCCAGACCAGGTTTCTAATACCTGGAACTATCCAACGCTCCAGACCAGGTTCCTAATACCTGGAACTATCCAACACTCCAGACCAGGTTCCCAATACCTGGAACTATCCAACGCTCCAGACCAGGTTCCTAATACCTGGAACTATCCAACACTCCAGACCAGGTTCCTAATACCTGGAACTATCCAACACTCCAGACCAGGTTCCTAATACCTGGAACTATCCAACACTCCAGACCAGGTTCCCAATACCTGGAACTATCCAACGCTCCAGACCAGGTTCCTAATACCTGGAACTATCCAACACTCCAGACCAGGTTCCCAATACCTGGAACTATCCAACACTCCAGACAAGTTTCCCAATACCTGGAACTATCCAACACTCCAGACCAGGTTTCTAATACCTGGAACTATCCAACGCTCCAGACCAGGTTCCCAATACCTGGAACTACCCAACGCTCCAGACCAGGTTCCCAATACCTGGAACTATCCAACACTCCAGACCAGGTTTCTAATACCTGGAACTATCCAACGCTCCAGACCAGGTTCCCAATACCTGGAACTATCCAACACTCCAGACCAGGTTTCTAATACCTGGAACTATCCAACACTCCAGACCAGGTTCCCAATACCTGGAACTATCCAACACTCCAGACCAGGTTCCCAATACCTGGAACTATCCAACACTCCAGACCAGGTTCCCAATACCTGGAACTATCCAACGCTCCAGACCAGGTTCCTAATACCTGGAACTATCCAACACTCCAGACCAGGTTCCCAATACCTGGAACTATCCAACGCTCCAGACCAGGTTCCTAATACCTGGAACTATCCAACGCTCCAGACCAGGTTCCTAATACCTGGAACTATCCAACACTCCAGACCAGGTTCCTAATACCTGGAACTATCCAACGCTCCAGACCAGGTTCCTAATACCTGGAACTATCCAACGCTCCAGACCAGGTTCTTAATACCTGGAACTATCCAACGCTCCAGACCAGGTTCCTAATACCTGGAACTATCCAACGCTCCAGACCAGGTTCCTAATACCTGGAACTATCCAACACTCCAGACCAGGTTCCTAATACCTGGAACTATCCAACACTCCAGACCAGGTTCCTAATACCTGGAACTATCCAACACTCCAGACCAGGTTCCCAATACCTGGAACTATCCAACGCTCCAGACCAGGTTCCTAATACCTGGAACTATCCAACACTCCAGACCAGGTTCCCAATACCTGGAACTATCCAACACTCCAGACCAGGTTCCCAATACCTGGAACTATCCAACACTCCAGACCAGGTTTCTAATACCTGGAACTATCCAACGCTCCAGACCAGGTTCCCAATACCTGGAACTACCCAACGCTCCAGACCAGGTTCCCAATACCTGGAACTATCCAACACTCCAGACCAGGTTTCTAATACCTGGAACTATCCAACGCTCCAGACCAGGTTCCCAATACCTGGAACTATCCAACACTCCAGACCAGGTTTCTAATACCTGGAACTATCCAACACTCCAGACCAGGTTCCTAATACCTGGAACTATCCAACACTCCAGACCAGGTTCCTAATACCTGGAACTATCCAACACTCCAGACCAGGTTCCTAATCCCTGGAACTATCCAACGCTCCAGACCAGGTTCCTAATACCTGGAACTATCCAACACTCCAGACCAGGTTCCCAATACCTGGAACTATCCAACGCTCCAGACCAGGTTCCTAATACCTGGAACTATCCAACGCTCCAGACCAGGTTCCTAATACCTGGAACTATCCAACGCTCCAGACCAGGTTCCTAATACCTGGAACTATCCAACGCTCCAGACCAGGTTCCTAATACCTGGAACTATCCAACGCTCCAGACCAGGTTCCCAATACCTGGAACTATCCAACGCTCCAGACCAGGTTCCTAATACCTGGAACTATCAAACGCTCCAGACCAGGTTCCTAATACCTGGAACTATCCAACGCTCCAGACCAGGTTCCTAATACCTGGAACTATCCAACACTCCAGACCAGGTTCCCAATACCTGGAACTATCCAACGCTCCAGACCAGGTTCCTAATACCTGGAACTATCCAACACTCCAGACCAGGTTCCCAATACCTGGAACTATCCAACACTCCAGACCAGGTTCCCAATACCTGGAACTATCCAACACTCCAGACCAGGTTTCTAATACCTGGAACTATCCAACGCTCCAGACCAGGTTCCCAATACCTGGAACTACCCAACGCTCCAGACCAGGTTCCCAATACCTGGAACTATCCAACACTCCAGACCAGGTTTCTAATACCTGGAACTATCCAACGCTCCAGACCAGGTTCCCAATACCTGGAACTATCCAACACTCCAGACCAGGTTTCTAATACCTGGAACTATCCAACACTCCAGACCAGGTTCCTAATACCTGGAACTATCCAACACTCCAGACCAGGTTCCTAATACCTGGAACTATCCAACACTCCAGACCAGGTTCCTAATACCTGGAACTATCCAACGCTCCAGACCAGGTTCCTAATACCTGGAACTATCCAACACTCCAGACCAGGTTCCCAATACCTGGAACTATCCAACGCTCCAGACCAGGTTCCTAATACCTGGAACTATCCAACACTCCAGACCAGGTTCCTAATACCTGGAACTATCCAACGCTCCAGACCAGGTTCCCAATACCTGGAACTATCCAACACTCCAGACCACGTTCCTAATACCTGGAACTATCCAACGCTCCAGACCAGGTTCCCAATACCTGGAACTATCCAACGCTCCAGACCAGGTTCCTAATACCTGGAACTATCCAACGCTCCAGACCAGGTTCCTAATACCTGGAACTATCCAACGCTCCAGACCAGGTTCCTAATACCTGGAACTATCCAACGCTCCAGACCAGGTTCCTAATACCTGGAACTATCCAACGCTCCAGACCAGGTTCCTAATACCTGGAACTATCCAACGCTCCAGACCAGGTTCCTAATACCTGGAACTATCCAACGCTCCAGACCAGGTTCCTAATACCTGGAACTATCCAACGATCCAGACCAGGTTCCTAATACCTGGAACTATCCAACACTCCAGACCAGGTTCCTAATACCTGGAACTATCCAACGCTCCAGACCAGGTTCCCAATACCTGGAACTATCCAACACTCCAGACCAGGTTCCTAATACCTGGAACTATCCAACACTCCAGACCAGGTTCCTAATACCTGGAACTATCCAACGCTCCAGACCAGGTTCCTAATACCTGGAACTATCCAACACTCCAGACCAGGTTCCTAATACCTGGAACTATCCAACGCTCCAGACCAGGTTCCTATTACCTGGAACTATCCAACGCTCCAGACCAGGTTCCTAATACCTGGAACTATCCAACGCTCCAGACCAGTTTCCCAATACCTGGAACTATCCAACGCTCCAGACCAGGTTCCTAATACCTGGAACTATCCAACGCTCCAGACCAGGTTCCTAATACCTGGAACTATCCAATGCTCCAGACCAGGTTCCCAATACCTGGAACTATCCAACGCTCCAGACCAGGTTCCTAATACCTGGAACTATCCAACACTCCAGACCAGGTTCCCAATACCTGGAACTATCCAACACTCCAGACCAGGTTCCTAATACCTGGAACTATCCAACGCTCCAGACCAGGTTCCCAATACCTGGAACTATCCAACGCTCCAGACCAGGTTCCTAATACCTGGAACTTTCCAACACTCCAGACCAGGTTCCTAATACCTGGAACTATCCAACACTCCAGACCAGGTTCCCAATACCTGGAACTATCCAACGCTCCAGACCAGGTTCCCAATACCTGGAACTATCCAACGCTCCAGACCAGGTTCCTAATACCTGGAACTATCCAACGCTCCAGACCAGGTTCCTAATACTTGGAACTATCCAACGCTCCAGACCAGGTTCCTAATACCTGGAACTATCCAACGCTCCAGACCAGGTTCCTAATACCTGGAACTATCCAACGCTCCAGACCAGGTTCCTAATACCTGGAACTATCCAACGCTCCAGACCAGGTTCCCAATACCTGGAACTATCCAACGCTCCAGACCAGGTTCCCAATACCTGGAACTAGCCAACGCTCCAGACCAGGTTCCTAATACCTGGAACTATCCAACGCTCCAGACCAGGTTCCTAATACCTGGAACTATCCAACGCTCCAGACCAGGTTCCTAATACCTGGAACTATCCAACGCTCCAGACCAGGTTCCTAATACCTGGAACTATCCAACGCTCCAGACCAGGTTCCTAATACCTGGAACTATCCAACGCTCCAGACCAGGTTCCCAATACCTGGAACTATCCAACACTCCAGACCAGGTTCCTAATACCTGGAACTATCCAACGCTCCAGACCAGGTTCCTAATACCTGGAACTATCCAACGCTCCAGACCAGGTTCTTAATACCTGGAACTATCCAACGCTCCAGACCAGGTTCCTAATACCTGGAACTATCCAACGCTCCAGACCAGGTTCCTAATACCTGGAACTATCCAACGCTCCAGACCAGGTTCCTATTACCTGGAACTATCCAACGCTCCAGACCAGGTTCCTAATACCTGGAACTATCCAACGCTCCAGACCAGTTTCCCAATACCTGGAACTATCCAACGCTCCAGACCAGGTTCCTAATACCTGGAACTATCCAACGCTCCAGACCAGGTTCCTAATACCTGGAACTATCCAACGCTCCAGACCAGGTTCCCAATACCTGGAACTATCCAACGCTCCAGTCCAGGTTCCTAATACCTGGAACTATCCAACACTCCAGACCAGGTTCCCAATACCTGGAACTATCCAACACTCCAGACCAGGTTCCTAATACCTGGAACTATCCAACGCTCCAGACCAGGTTCCCAATACCTGGAACTATCCAACGCTCCAGACCAGGTTCCTAATACCTGGAACTTTCCAACACTCCAGACCAGGTTCCTAATACCTGGAACTATCCAACACTCCAGACCAGGTTCCCAATACCTGGAACTATCCAACGCTCCAGACCAGGTTCCCAATACCTGGAACTATCCAACGCTCCAGACCAGGTTCCCAATACCTGGAACTATCCAACGCTCCAGACCAGGTTCCTAATACTTGGAACTATCCAACGCTCCAGACCAGGTTCCTAATACCTGGAACTATCCAACGCTCCAGACCAGGTTCCTAATACCTGGAACTATCCAACGCTCCAGAGCAGGTTCCTAATACCTGGAACTATCCAACGCTCCAGACCAGGTTCCCAATACCTGGAACTATCCAACGCTCCAGACCAGGTTCCCAATACCTGGAACTATCCAACGCTCCAGACCAGGCTCCTAATACCTGGAACTATCCAACGCTCCAGACCAGGTTCCTAATACCTGGAACTATCCAATGCTCCAGACCAGGTTCCTAATACCTGGAACTATCCAACGCTCCAGACCAGGTTCCTAATACCTGGAACTATCCAACACTCCAGACCAGGTTCCCAATACCTGGAACTATCCAACGCTCCAGACCAGGTTCCTAATACCTGGAACTATCCAACACTCCAGACCAGGTTCCCAATACCTGGAACTATCCAACACTCCAGACCAGGTTCCCAATACCTGGAACTATCCAACACTCCAGACCAGGTTTCTAATACCTGGAACTATCCAACGCTCCAGACCAGGTTCCCAATACCTGGAACTACCCAACGCTCCAGACCAGGTTCCCAATACCTGGAACTATCCAACACTCCAGACCAGGTTTCTAATACCTGGAACTATCCAACGCTCCAGACCAGGTTCCCAATACCTGGAACTATCCAACACTCCAGACCAGGTTTCTAATACCTGGAACTATCCAACACTCCAGACCAGGTTCCTAATACCTGGAACTATCCAACACTCCAGACCAGGTTCCTAATACCTGGAACTATCCAACACTCCAGACCAGGTTCCTAATACCTGGAACTATCCAACGCTCCAGACCAGGTTCCTAATACCTGGAACTATCCAACACTCCAGACCAGGTTCCCAATACCTGGAACTATCCAACGCTCCAGACCAGGTTCCTAATACCTGGAACTATCCAACACTCCAGACCAGGTTCCTAATACCTGGAACTATCCAACGCTCCAGACCAGGTTCCCAATACCTGGAACTATCCAACACTCCAGACCACGTTCCTAATACCTGGAACTATCCAACGCTCCAGACCAGGTTCCCAATACCTGGAACTATCCAACGCTCCAGACCAGGTTCCTAATACCTGGAACTATCCAACGCTCCAGACCAGGTTCCTAATACCTGGAACTATCCAACGCTCCAGACCAGGTTCCTAATACCTGGAACTATCCAACGCTCCAGACCAGGTTCCTAATACCTGGAACTATCCAACGCTCCAGACCAGGTTCCTAATACCTGGAACTATCCAACGCTCCAGACCAGGTTCCTAATACCTGGAACTATCCAACGCTCCAGACCAGGTTCCTAATACCTGGAACTATCCAACGATCCAGACCAGGTTCCTAATACCTGGAACTATCCAACACTCCAGACCAGGTTCCTAATACCTGGAACTATCCAACGCTCCAGACCAGGTTCCCAATACCTGGAACTATCCAACACTCCAGACCAGGTTCCTAATACCTGGAACTATCCAACACTCCAGACCAGGTTCCTAATACCTGGAACTATCCAACGCTCCAGACCAGGTTCCTAATACCTGGAACTATCCAACACTCCAGACCAGGTTCCTAATACCTGGAACTATCCAACGCTCCAGACCAGGTTCCTATTACCTGGAACTATCCAACGCTCCAGACCAGGTTCCTAATACCTGGAACTATCCAACGCTCCAGACCAGTTTCCCAATACCTGGAACTATCCAACGCTCCAGACCAGGTTCCTAATACCTGGAACTATCCAACGCTCCAGACCAGGTTCCTAATACCTGGAACTATCCAATGCTCCAGACCAGGTTCCCAATACCTGGAACTATCCAACGCTCCAGACCAGGTTCCTAATACCTGGAACTATCCAACACTCCAGACCAGGTTCCCAATACCTGGAACTATCCAACACTCCAGACCAGGTTCCTAATACCTGGAACTATCCAACGCTCCAGACCAGGTTCCCAATACCTGGAACTATCCAACGCTCCAGACCAGGTTCCTAATACCTGGAACTTTCCAACACTCCAGACCAGGTTCCTAATACCTGGAACTATCCAACACTCCAGACCAGGTTCCCAATACCTGGAACTATCCAACGCTCCAGACCAGGTTCCCAATACCTGGAACTATCCAACGCTCCAGACCAGGTTCCTAATACCTGGAACTATCCAACGCTCCAGACCAGGTTCCTAATACTTGGAACTATCCAACGCTCCAGACCAGGTTCCTAATACCTGGAACTATCCAACGCTCCAGACCAGGTTCCTAATACCTGGAACTATCCAACGCTCCAGACCAGGTTCCTAATACCTGGAACTATCCAACGCTCCAGACCAGGTTCCCAATACCTGGAACTATCCAACGCTCCAGACCAGGTTCCCAATACCTGGAACTAGCCAACGCTCCAGACCAGGTTCCTAATACCTGGAACTATCCAACGCTCCAGACCAGGTTCCTAATACCTGGAACTATCCAACGCTCCAGACCAGGTTCCTAATACCTGGAACTATCCAACGCTCCAGACCAGGTTCCTAATACCTGGAACTATCCAACGCTCCAGACCAGGTTCCTAATACCTGGAACTATCCAACGCTCCAGACCAGGTTCCCAATACCTGGAACTATCCAACACTCCAGACCAGGTTCCTAATACCTGGAACTATCCAACGCTCCAGACCAGGTTCCTAATACCTGGAACTATCCAACGCTCCAGACCAGGTTCTTAATACCTGGAACTATCCAACGCTCCAGACCAGGTTCCTAATACCTGGAACTATCCAACGCTCCAGACCAGGTTCCTAATACCTGGAACTATCCAACGCTCCAGACCAGGTTCCTATTACCTGGAACTATCCAACGCTCCAGACCAGGTTCCTAATACCTGGAACTATCCAACGCTCCAGACCAGTTTCCCAATACCTGGAACTATCCAACGCTCCAGACCAGGTTCCTAATACCTGGAACTATCCAACGCTCCAGACCAGGTTCCTAATACCTGGAACTATCCAACGCTCCAGACCAGGTTCCCAATACCTGGAACTATCCAACGCTCCAGTCCAGGTTCCTAATACCTGGAACTATCCAACACTCCAGACCAGGTTCCCAATACCTGGAACTATCCAACACTCCAGACCAGGTTCCTAATACCTGGAACTATCCAACGCTCCAGACCAGGTTCCCAATACCTGGAACTATCCAACGCTCCAGACCAGGTTCCTAATACCTGGAACTTTCCAACACTCCAGACCAGGTTCCTAATACCTGGAACTATCCAACACTCCAGACCAGGTTCCCAATACCTGGAACTATCCAACGCTCCAGACCAGGTTCCCAATACCTGGAACTATCCAACGCTCCAGACCAGGTTCCCAATACCTGGAACTATCCAACGCTCCAGACCAGGTTCCTAATACTTGGAACTATCCAACGCTCCAGACCAGGTTCCTAATACCTGGAACTATCCAACGCTCCAGACCAGGTTCCTAATACCTGGAACTATCCAACGCTCCAGAGCAGGTTCCTAATACCTGGAACTATCCAACGCTCCAGACCAGGTTCCCAATACCTGGAACTATCCAACGCTCCAGACCAGGTTCCCAATACCTGGAACTATCCAACGCTCCAGACCAGGCTCCTAATACCTGGAACTATCCAACGCTCCAGACCAGGTTCCTAATACCTGGAACTATCCAATGCTCCAGACCAGGTTCCTAATACCTGGAACTATCCAACGCTCCAGACCAGGTTCCTAATACCTGGAACTATCCAACGCTCCAGACCAGGTTCCTAATACCTGGAACTATCCAACACTCCAGACCAGGTTCCTAATACCTGGAACTATCCAACGCTCCAGACCAGGTTCCTAATACCTGGAACTATCCAACACTCCAGACCAGGTTCCTAATACCTGGAACTATCCAACGCTCCAGACCAGGTTCCCAATACCTGGAACTATCCAACGCTCCAGACCAGGTTCCTAATACCTGGAACTATCCAACACTCCAGACCAGGTTCCTAATACCTGGAACTATCCAACACTCCAGACCAGGTTCCCAATACCTGGAACTATCCAACGCTCCAGACCAGGTTCCTAATACCTGGAACTATCCAACGCTCCAGACCAGGTTCCCAATACCTGGAACTATCCAACGCTCCAGACCAGGTTCCTAATACCTGGAACTATCCAACGCTCCAGACCAGGTTCCTAATACCTGGAACTATCCAACGCTCCAGACCAGGTTCCTAATACCTGGAACTATCCAACGCTCCAGACCAGGTTTCCAATACCTGGAACTATCCAACGCTCCAGACCAGGTTCCTAATACCTGGAACTATCCAACACTCCAGACCAGGTTCCTAATACCTGGAACTATCCAACGCTCCAGACCAGGTTCCCAATACCTGGAACTATCCAACGCTCCAGACCAGGTTCCTAATACCTGGAACTATCCAACGCTCCAGACCAGGTTCCCAATACCTGGAACTATCCAACGCTCCAGACCAGGTTCCTAATACCTGGAACTATCCAACGCTCCAGACCAGGTTCCCAATACCTGGAACTATCCAACGCTCCAGACCAGGTTCCCAATACCTGGAACTATCCAACGCTCCAGACCAGGTTCCCAATACCTGGAACTATCCAACACTCCAGACCAGGTTCCTAATACCTGGAACTATCCAACGCTCCAGACCAGGTTCCTAATACCTGGAACTATCCAACGCTCCAGACCAGGTTCCTAATACCTGGAACTATCCAACGCTCCAGACCAGGTTCCCAATACCTGGAACTATCCAACGCTCCAGACCAGGTTCCCAATACCTGGAACTATCCAACGCTCCAGACCAGGTTCCCAATACCTGGAACTATCCAACGCTCCAGACCAGGTTCCCAATACCTGGAACTATCCAACGCTCCAGACCAGGTTCCTAATACCTGGAACTATCCAACGCTCCAGACCAGGTTCCCAATACCTGGAACTATCCAACGCTCCAGACCAGGTTCCTAATACCTGGAACTATCCAACGCTCCAGACCAGGTTCCCAATACCTGGAACTATCCAACGCTCCAGACCAGGTTCCCAATACCTGGAACTATCCAACGCTCCAGACCAGGTTCCCAATACCTGGAACTATCCAACGCTCCAGACCAGGTTCCTAATACCTGGAACTATCCAACGCTCCAGACCAGGTTCCTAATACCTGGAACTATCCAACACTCCAGACCAGGTTCCTAATACCTGGAACTATCCAACACTCCAGACCAGGTTCCTAATACCTGGAACTATCCAACGCTCCAGACCAGGTTCCCAATACCTGGAACTATCCAACGCTCCAGACCAGGTTCCCAATACCTGGAACTATCCAACGCTCCAGACCAGGTTCCCAATACCTGGAACTATCCAACGCTCCAGACCAGGTTCCTAATACCTGGAACTACCTCCCGCTCCAGACCAGGTTCCCGATATTGACAAAAATTAAACTAGACTTGTCTTAGGACAACTTAATTAGAATCAGGTGTATTGGTGGAAAATCTAAAACCTGCATGGCCCCAAAGACCGACTTTGTCCATCTTCATGTTGTTTAATATCATGAGTCATATAAAACCTGATTAGTTACTGGGACATAAAGTTACTGACCACAACAAGTCACATGGTAAAAAAAAACCCACCTCAAACACAAAAAAGCTTCTCCTGAATGAGGATGTTGGAACTTTTAAAAAAAATGGTTTATGGTTCTTAAAAGTTGAGACTTCATTTAATAAAAGAAAAGAAAACATTGTCAGTGGCTTTTACCACCATGAAAGGAAAAGAAAAGTCGAATGCTGTGATGAGGGTGATGAAGAACTGAAGTGATGGATCAACAGTTGTGCTTACAGGAACATAGAACTACATGTAAATTGATAAAACGGGAAGAAAATCTGTCTGATGATAAATAAACTAAAATAAACCCAAAAGAACCTTAATAGTTCCTCTTTTTTTCTTATGAGATCGTTTAAGCTACTTTTACCGACCTTGCTAAGACTAAGATCCTTTTCCTTTTGCTCTATTTGGAGGTTAGCATATTCAGATGTTAGCCAATGTCTGAAAATATATTTATTAAACCTTAAATATTAAACCTTAAATTAAACATTAAATAATAAAATTAAATAGCTTCATAAAGGAAGTCTTCATTTAATTTTGTAATATTCATTTATCTTTTTTTATTTAGAAAAATAAAATTGCATTGTTATTATTACTATTCATACATTAATTGTTCATTTTTCAAATATAAATAAATGAACATTTTTCTCTGCCGGTTTCGATGGGAAGAGGTTGTGTGTGTGTGTGTGTGTGTGTGTGTGTGTGTGTGTGTGTGCGCGTCTGTGCGTGATCCCACCCAGCATCCTCACCTTCCAGCCGTCTCTCCAGGCTCCTGGTCTCTGGCTTCCAGCGTGCAGGTGACGTCTCGCTGTCTCTCTGCTTGGACATCTGTCTGGCTGCGACTCGCTTCACATATCGGCTCCATCAGCACGTACACATCCTGCTTGAAAGACGTGGACTTTTTCTCCATGTTTGAAGGCTTCCTGCTGGCCTCCAGACCATGACTGATCTCTGGGGCCTCGTCGATGGTAACAGGGTTGTCTGACACATCTCTGAGGCAGCTGTCAGGTGCTGAGGTCAAAGGTGAAGCTTGGCAAGGGGTCAGGGCCAAAACCGGCTGAAGCTGCTCCATGTTGGTCAAACTGAGGCTTGACAATGCAGAGAGCAGAGGAGAGTCTCGGACATGCTCCCCCGCCTTTCTCTTTTCCTCCTCCTCCTCCTCCTCCTCCTCTGTCTTCTTCTTGTCCTTCGGCCCCTTGCAGCTCTTCTTCTGCTTGTCGCTGCGAGGCACAGTGCCCACATGCGTGTACATGTCGCTGGAGCGGGCGTAAGTGGAGCTATGGAGGCAGGACTCCATGTCATCCACTGACTGGTCCTCCACTGCTGCTGCTGGGGCTCCACAGAGGCTCCTGTTGAAATCTGTTTTCTTCTTGGACTTGCCCGACGAGAGTCGTGAAGAAAGATTAGTGAGGCTTCCGAACCATTTAAAACCTGGAAGGAAAGAAGCAGCTTGTTGAAGTTCAAAGACACAACAGTTTATATGCATTTAACCACCAGATGGCTGATTTTTAACCAAACCATTGAATTAGCCTGTTGGGAAGAACTAGGTCACTTGGACAAGTTTCCCAATTTTACTTTGGCTTCATAAATACTTGTTAGCCTGCAAAAATACTTTCTTTAACAGAACAAATGTTAGCATGAATCAAATATATTGTGAACAGATACTAGCAAGAACGAATGGTAACTTGAACAGATGATAGCATAAAGGTTAGCATGAACAATGTCAGCGTAAACAGATATTAGCATGCACAGATGTTAGCTTCAATGTATGTTAGCTTCAGCTGATGTTAGCTTCAATTGATGTTAGCTTCATCTGATGTTAGCTTCAACTGATGTTAGCTTCAGCTGATGTTAGCTTCAACTGATGTTAGCTTTAACTGATGTTAGCGTCAGTGGATGTTAGCTTCAATTGATGTTAGCTTCAATTGCTGTTAGCGTTAAGAGATGGTAGCATGAACAGACGTTAGAATCATGTAAGAATCACATGTGAAGCAAAATGCAGATTGGTTTGACATGAAAAACGTGGGAGACACGTCTCACATGGTTCACATTAAAATCATGTTTGACAATTGTTTATGTGTTTTTGACACAGGAATATATTGATCACACGTGAATCACATGAAGACCATGAAAAACCTGTGAACTACGTGTTAAACACATGATTTAATTGTGAATAATATGTAATCAACGTGTTTTTCACGTGTTTCACATGTACAGTCGCAGAATAAATTATTAGACAGGCATTGTTTTCTGAACAAATGTGCCTTTATTTATACCAGCCTAACAAATTTAAACAAAATTATGATAAAAAAAAAAGGTGGTGAAACATGTTTTTGTGAAGAACATGTGAAACATATGTGGTCTATGTGTGGCTTTTCTGTAAAGTCTGAGGCAGTTCTGAAGGTGGTCCAACCGAGGACCAGGTGAACCTGACAACCTGCTGGCTCTGCAGTGTCTGCTCTGTTCTCTAACATGTTCATGTTTAACATTCTGATGTCATACATGATGTCATGATGTTTAGGAAATTTCTAAAGATGACTCGCTGAAACCGGAAACCTGTTCAACCCTTTTCATCACCAGAAAAGTCTGAACGTATCTGATCCTAACCTCATTAAGCTAAAAGACACAAAAATCCAACCCAGGACACATGACCTACGTTTCGCCTTAAAAAATCCGTCCGTGCAGCACAGTTTCCTCGTAAAGACACGCAGGTATGACAGAAGAGTTGAACTAAGTGATGGCGATTGCCCTGAAGCCATGCTGGGCACTCAGAACTAGACTCCCTTTTCTTCTGGGTCTGGGGACCACTCAGGGCTATTGGTGTTTGAATATCTAAACAAATAAAGGTAAAAATAACTAAACATAACAATAAAGAGATGAAAGCAGCACTTCTGTCCTGGTCAGACCTTGGGTACTCAACTGGATCAGGACCCTGGCTTGTTTGCTGGTCTCAGCTCTGTCGATGCTATCTGGAGTTGGTCCTAGAGGACCACAATCGTGCAAATTTCCAATGCTTCCCTGATGATGATCCAACTGCTGATATTCTGCACAATGACTCATCAGTTTGAGTAAGTCTGCAGGTAAGTAAACCTGCAGGATTGTGGCACTCAAACACCAAAACTAAACACTCCTGAACTAAACACCACTTATAACTTTCCTTATTGATCACATGACCTGCATGTTGGTGACGTTTCATGCTGGTAACCAGATCTAAAAAACGCAGGCCAACTGCTAGCGGTTTAGCTGCTCCAGCAGGCTAGCTGCTACAACTGGCTAGCTGCTAGTTTCTTGTCCTCTCCTTGGCCTCTGGATGCTCCAGTGTGCTTTCCGATGCTGGATTTCATGTTCCAGACCGCCTGCTGATCCTGAACAAGGAGATAAATGTGTTGCTGCTTCAGAGCAGATACCTGGAAGCCCTTCAGCTGTGTTAGCAGCACTTTGTTGCTGTTAACGTTGCCATGAAGCTAGTTGTATATGTGACAGATTCAGCCTTCACTGTGTTCTAAAAGTAAATATGGAGACGAGAATTTCAGTGCAGATGAGAAGTTAAGATTTTTTTCCTTCATGGTGTCAATAAACATCGTAAAATATCAACGTTTTCCAGGAAACCTAACTGACCAGCTTATTGTAAATGTCAACAAGCTGTCTGACGTGACCACATAAGAGCGGAGGTGGTTGGGAAAGTGCGACGTTTGCCAGCAGCATCCCCCATAACGGCAGCTAGGTTTTAGCCTCCCAACATGGTGGCGAAACAGTGCGACCGGCACTGAGAAAGGTGTATATTTATGCTCAATCTAATTTTACAATTGGCAGACTTCAATCATTTAAAGGTCGATCAAAGTTGAGTTTTTTTCAGATGAGTTCAATGTAACTGAGGAACACACTTTTTTGGAAGATATTTACCATTTATTACTGTATGCCAAAATTATTAAAGTGTAATTTTCTGCATCTTGGTTTCTATTAAGTATTGTGGCCCTGAAGTGGAAAAACACAACTACAAATGAAACACACAACAGCAGTTCTTAAAAAATGACAATTTAAAAAACACGACTACATGAACACACTGGAAGACGTAGGTACCAGGTACGCCAGTTCCTCACACCCACTGGTACCCACTGGTACTTCGCTGTTCCGGTAGCTCGTGGTTCATGTTTCAGGGCCATTTATCATCACCAGGTTCCAGATGTTCCAGATGGCCTTGTAGGGGAGAGCTGCCATTTTGTTTTGTCAAATGGGGACCTTTTTTCTCGTGTTAATGTTCCTGTATGATAGGTTAAATGTAGGTTTGTACATCTTTGTTTGGTGACTAGTTAAGTTGTCCTTTTACTTTGTAGGTAGTGGTGTTTCGGTTGTTATGTTGGCCTTGGCTCTCCCTGATGCAAATGGTGTTAGATCTGTGATTGTGAAGAGTGAACAAAGGTGCCCGACTCTGGACAATCCTCTCCTTGTTTTTTTATCTGAGGTTGTATTCCTTTAGGTGTTACTCCTTCTTAGAGTCGTAACAATAACAAACACCTACGTTCAACAGGATTTTGAGGACATTTTTTTCTTTTAAATAGCTGCAGAAACTGTTGGGGCTTTACGGGGTTAATGGAGGTGATGACTGCGAGAATGTTTACCTAAAGGTTGAGGATGATAATCACGACTTATCAGCTTCTGCTTCTCCTTTCCGCTGGCTTATCTGAAGCACAGTTTATGTATGTTCTACTGAACATAAATATGTGGCTCTGAAATGTAAAGACGAAATCAGATTTC
Source organism: Telmatherina bonti (assembly GCF_933228915.1). Classification (NCBI taxonomy): domain Eukaryota; kingdom Metazoa; phylum Chordata; class Actinopteri; order Atheriniformes; family Telmatherinidae; genus Telmatherina; species Telmatherina bonti. The sequence continues at coordinate 1,999,466 of NC_136611.1, read as the reverse complement.
TGGTATAAATCACACCAGCTGATGTTTATTGGCAGCTTGAAGCTGTAAAATAATGATTTAGTTAATAAACTATTTTCAGCTGCAGTTTAAAATGCTGAAGAGCATCTCCGTCCAGCAGCAGAAGACAAGCACAGTGGGCTGTTGTTCTTTCAGGACACATCCAGTGAATGTCAACTCTGTACTTGGCTGAGACGCCGTCCCTGCACAAAGACGCAGCTATGCTTCATTTGCAATCCACCAAAAAGATGTTTGTAAACAGAACAGAGGACAAAGACGCTGCAAACACAGTGAGACAAGGGTCAATGCATGGTTCAGGACAACTAGCCATTTCTCTGCCTCATCAGAAACCACGTCTCTGTTTGTACAAGGACGTTTTCATCCCACAACAAACAAACAAACAAAAACACTTTGTTTGTAAACCTGCAGGACAAGCAGAGACGGTCCCACGCAGACGGAGTGAAGTGTGATTGCATAAATCTGACCACCTGGCACATGCCAGCATGCACCCCAGGACACACCACCAACTACTCCCCCCCTCCCCCAACATCACCCCTCTAGTCTACAGCCTTACAGCAAAGGTCCAGAGTGGCATGAATACTCGCTATCACACTCTTACGTCTACCTGAACCTGTTAGCCTGAACCTCCTCCCCATCCCCTTTCCATGTCTGAGTGTAACCAGTGTCACCAGCATGTCTCCAGTGTTCAGCCTCTTCTATGCTAATGCTAGCATATTCTTGCTAATGAATACCAGAGAGACTGTACAAGTTACTGGGATCACCAGTGTAGACAAGCTAGTAATTAGCCTATCCAAAGCTAACGCTGGTATCTCCTTACTAATGGATACCAGTATCATCACCATGTTCATATCCATCACTATGAAGACAAGAAATGATCAAGAGATCAAGAAGAAACAGTAGTGGATGCAATCATGGATAAGCAACAACAGAAAACCTCCGAATTGTGAGACCGCTCAGGAAATTAGCTTAACACCTCAGAATAATTCAGAAATGAAAACCATTGTTTGCTGAAGAAAGAAGTAAAAATGGATCCAGCTACCCCAGAAAAGAGGAGAAGAGACGCTTGCTAGCTTTTTCTGTGTTTAGAGGCTACGGTTAGCAGGTCTTAACTGCTGTGGGTTTATCAAAATGACCCTTTCCGCTTGTTTAAAAGCAAACAGCTTTGTGGAATTCTAGTTTAATTACAACTAAAAGTCTTAACTCATGTTATCCAGCCACTTATCGTATATATTCGCTTACTAAAGTGACACATTCTGAATTTGAGAATCAAAGCTGACAGAAATTTTCCACACAGCTCTTAAATAAAAAGTCCATTAGTCACATCAGTGGAAAAATCCGGAATTAAGTAACTTTGGTAATGTTAAAGTTTCTTTTGGTTTAAATACAAGCAGATTTCACATATTGGAGCTAACAGCTGAAAATATGTTGTTAGTTTACTGTCTTGGTCTTTGGTCTGGGTTGTAGCTATGGTGGTTTATTTTTTGATTTGACTTTGCTGTTTTGTCTTCCTGTTTTCTGTCCATCAGATGTCCCCAGTGTCTTCCATGTCCAGCATGTGTTCTCCCTTAAAGGCAGAAAATGACACAAACTGATGACCTGAGGTGCAGTTTATCTAAAGACCAGATGAAGCCTGTTAGTTACGATGAAGATTTATTCTGTGCAGCTGCTACAGACCAAGCTAACAGTTACTCTGACATGTGTTTCTGTAAAGGTATGTGGTTAATTTTCTTTCATTCAGCTGCTTTTACATGTAGTTAATAATCCTTAATTTGGCAACTGACTTTTTCAAAAGAATTTTATCAGTCATTATAATGATGATTATTGTTCAATTTAATCATTCTGATTATTATAGCGAGTGAACAGAGTTAAATAATTGATAAAATAAGATTAAGATAAGATTAAGATTTGTGTTGCTCCTTGTGGCAGTGGACGTGTCTGATGTAGTATGGTTTAGACATGTAGACATTGAGTTACCAAACAAATAAAAGCCAACAATAATTCCAAATAAAGTATGAAACCATTTTAAAGGCATAAACATCAATAATCGTGTTGTTGTTAAAAAATGTTAAATATTCTGAACTTACTCAGTTTTTTGTTCATGGTTCTGGTAGCGAACGCCTGATAGTTTTACACATATGTGAGGGTCTTAAAGAGGACGTCTTCCACTTGTTCATGCAGCGTGACAGCGAGCAGCATGTTCTTTACTCAACAGATCTGCTTCCTGTGTTCTAAACTCAGAGGAAGTGCTGCCAACAGCTTCATCTGATCTGCTGTAAATCAGGTGATGAAACATGCTCTCGTCACTCTGAACACACAAATCCACCATTTGAATATATGTATATATATATATATATATATATATATATATATATATATATATATATATATATATATATATATATATAGATATATATATGTATACGTATATGTATATGTATATGTATATATGCACAAAAATATGTATTCACATTTCGTCCTGGATCTGGTCTCGGGTCCTGCTCCAAGTGAAAGTGTCTAAATATCTCGGGGTCTTGTTCACGAGTGAGGGAAGGATGGAGCGTGAGATGGACAGACGGATCGGTGCGGCGTCTGCAGTAATGTGGACTCTGCACCGGTCTGTCGAGGTGAAGAAGGAGCTGAGCCAGAAGGTGAAGCTTTCGATTTACCAGTCGATCTACGTTCCTGCCCTCACCTATGGTCATGAGCTGTGGGTCGTGACCGAAAGAAGGAGATCTCGTATACAGGCGGCTGAAATGGCTTTCCTCCACAGGGTGGCCGGGCTCTCCCTTAGAGATAGGGTGAGGAGCTCGGTTATCCGGGAGGAGATCAGAGTAGAGCCGCTGCTCCTCCGCATTGAGAGGAACCAGTTGAGTTGTTTCGGGCATCTGGACAGGATGCCTCCTGGACCTCTGTGGTGAGGTCCAGGAGGAGGGATTCCCTCAACACCTCGGCTGCGCCTAGAAATTCTGTCCATATAAGTTATGAACAGAATCGGTGATAAAGGGCAGCCTTGGCGGAGTCCAACCCTCACCGGAAACGAATCCGACTTACTACCGGCAATGCGGACCAAGCTCTGACACCTGTCATACAGGGACCGGACAGCTCGTACAAGGGGGTCCGGTACCCCATACTCCCGGAGTATCCCCCACAGGAGTCCCCGGGGGACACGGTCGAATGCCTTCTCCAGGTCCACAAAGCACATGTAGACTGGTTGGGCAAACTCCCATGCCCCCTCCAGGACCCCAGAGAGGGTATAGAGCTGGTCCACTGTTCCGCGACCAGGACGAAAACCACACTGCTCCTCCTCAATCCGAGATTCGACTATCTGGCGGACCCTCCTCTCCAGGACCCCTGAATAGACCTTACCAGGGAGGCTGAGGAGTGTGATTCCCCTGTAATTGGAACACACCCTCCGGTCCCCCTTCTTAAAAAGGGGGACCACCAGCCCAGTCTGCCAATCCAGCGGTACTGCCCCCGATGTCCACGCGATGCTGCAGAGGCGTGTCAGCCAGGACAGCCCCACAGCATCCAGAGCCTTAAGGAACTCCGGGCGGATCTCATCCACCCCCGGGGCCTTGCTGCCAAGGAGCTTTTTGACCACCTCAGTGACTTCAGCCCCAGAGATAGGAGAGTCCACCCCTGAGTCCACCAGCTCTGCTTCCTCATGGGAAGACGTGTTGGTAGGATTGAGGAGGTCTTCGAAGTATTCCTTCCACCGACCCACTACGTCCCTTCTTCAGCTTGACGGCATCCCTCACTGCTGGTGTCCACCAACGAGTCCTGGGATTACCACCACGACAGGCACCAACGACCTTACAGCCACAGCTCCGGCTGGCCGCCTCAGCAATAGAGGCACGGAACACAGCCCATTCGGACTCAATGTCCCCCGCCTCACTCGGGACATGTTCGAAGCTCTGCTGAAGGTGGGAGTTGAAGCTCGCTCTGACGGGGGACTCAGCCAGACGTTCCCAGCAGACCCTCACAACACGTTTGGGCCTGCCAGCTCTGACCGGCTTCCTCCCCCACCATCTGAGCCAACTCACCACCAGGTGGTGATCAGTTGACAGCTCCGCCCCCCTCTTCACCCGAGTGTCCAAGGCATGTGGCCGCAGGTCCGATGATACGACTACAAAATCGATAATCGAACTGCGGCCCAGGGAATCCTGATGCCAGGTGTACATATGGACACTCTTATGTTGGAACATGGTGTTCGTTATGGACAATCCAGGACGAGCACAGAAGTCCAATAACAAAACACCATTTGGGTTCAGAGGGGGGGGACCATGCCTCCCAATCACTCCCCTCCAGGTCTCACTGTCATTGCCCACGTGAGCATTGAAGTCCCCCAGCAGAACAATGGAGTCCCCAGAAGGAGCACCCTCCAGCACTCCCTCCAAGGACTCCAGAAAGGGTGGGTACTCTGAACTGCTGTTCGGTGCATAAGCACAGACAACAGTCAGGACCCGTCCCCCCACCCGGAGGCGGAGGGAAACTACCCTTTCATCCACCGGGGTAAACCCCAACGTGCAGGCACCAAGCTGGGGGCTGATGAGAATGCCCACACCTGCTCGGCGCCTCCCACCATGAGCAACTCCAGAGTGGAAGAAGGTCCAGCCCCTCTCGAGGGTTCTGGTTCCAGAGCCCAAGCCATGCGTCGAGGTGAGTCCAACTATATCTAGTCGGAACCGCTCAACCTCGTGCACAAGCTCAGGCTCCTTCCCCACCAGAGAGGTGACGTTCCACGTCCCTAGAGCCAGCTTCTGCAGCCGGGGATTGGACCGCCAGGGTCCCCGCCCCTTGCTGCCGCCCAGCTCACACTGCACCCGACCCCTACGGCTCCTCCCGCAGATGGTGAGCCCACGGGAGGTGGGGCCCATGTAACCCTTTCCGAGTGGGCCCCATGGGCGAAGGCCCGGCCACCAGACGCTCGCTCTCGTACCCCGCCTCCAGGCCTGGCTCCAGAGGGGGGTCCCAGTAACCCACGTTCAGGCAAGGGAACATTCATGCCCAGGTTTGTCGTGGTCATAGGGGTCGATGAGTTGTGCTTGGTCTGGTCCCTCCCCTAGACACCTGTTTGCCATGGGTGACCTGGGGCATAAAGCCCCGACAACATAGCTGCTAGGATCTTCAGGACACACAAACCCCTCCACCACGATAAGGTGACGGCTCAGGAAGGGGAAATCTGCTTGTCAGAAACAGAAATATCGTCTCGTCTCGTCTTCGTGCCGCTTATCCGGGGTCGGGTCGCGGGGGCAGCAGCCTAAGGAGGGCAGCCCAGACTTCCCTCTCCCCAGCCACATTTACCAACTCTGCGGGGGGGATCCCAAGGCGTTCCCAGGCCAGCCGAGAAATATAATCCCTCCAGCGTGTCCTGGGTCTTCCCCGGGGTCTCCTCCCAGAGGGACGTGCCTGGAACACCTCACCAGGGAGGTCCAGGAGGCATCCTGACCAGATGCCCGAGCCACCTCAAAAATAAGAGAAAGAGATCAATGCATACACGTATATGCACATACATACCCACCTACATATATATGTATATACACACACAACACACACACACACACTAGCAAACAAACTAGCAAGTTAAATCAGAAAGACAGAATTAGAGCTACCTGCTGATAATGAATAAACTTGGATGACTCAGTGACTGTGACACATGCAGAACATTCAGAGTGGAACGTGTTCAGAGAAGAGAGATCATGCCAATGTGGCCCCGCCCACCCACGGCTAGAGGCAGGCCAGGAGAACCCAGAGACCCGGGTAACCGGCAGACGTCATGTCGACATGAACATTTAGATTTGTCAGAACAGTTTCCTCCTTCCTTCCTCTTCACCTGCAGACGACGCTCTTCCTCGATTGGCTTATTGAAAGCCGGTGTTACGCTGCAGAAGTGGGTCAGACCTACTCTGAGAAGAAAGTGGAGTCGGTCCAGGACAGCCAGCAGGTAAGTGGGACTGGTTCTGAGAAGCCGGACCCAGCTGAGCCGGTTTTAACGTTCCCGTGTTGCAGTGCATCCTCTGTGTTTCCTACGTGGACGAGAAGAAGCTGCGACTGGTGAAGAAATCGCAGAAGAAGAGTTTACAAGACATGAAAGCAGTTTCTGTTCAGCCTCGTAAGGTAAGAAACTCTGGGAAGGCTTCATGTTTCATTCTGGGGTCGTACTCGCCACGCGGGAGGGTACAGGCAGGGGCGGGGCTAAAGAAAGCGCTGAGGTCACAGGAGGCGGCTCTGTAGTGTGTGTGCTCTTCAGTCTGCCACTGGTGGGGATGTGGCCTTGAAAAGCAGATGCAACAAGCAGGGGAGGATGGGAGTGGGGGAGGATGGGAGTGGGGGAGGGTGGGAGAGGGGGAGGATGGGAGGAAGGAAGGATCCAGATCAGAGATGGTGAAGCTTGTTTTGGGAACTTCTCTCCGACCTTCAGCCTCTCCATCGTCATCCTCCCGACTCCAACCTGCCGATCCGGGTCCATTCCTGCTGATCCGGGTCCATTCCTGTCGATCCGGGTCCATTCCTGCTGATCCGGGTCCATTCCTGCCGATCCGGGTCCATTCCTGCCGATCCGGGTCCATTCCTGTCGATCCGAGTCCATTCCTGTCGATCCGGGTCCATTCCTGCCGATCCGAGTCCATTCCTGTCGATCCGGGTCCATTCCTGCCGATCCGGGTCCATTCCTGCCGATCCGGGTCCATTCCTGTCGATCCGGGTCCATTCCTGCCGATCCGGGTCCATTCCTGCCGATCCGAGCCGGCAGCGACTCCAGGCTTTTGTCCAGTCTGCAGATAAACTCTTTATGTTCTTTCGGTTCTTCAGGGCATCAGTGCTGAAGGTGCGGTAAACTCCGGCAGCTTGTCCGCCGCTGCAGGTCACCGTCCCACCCTGCTGGTCCTGGTGGACTGGTGCGTGTGATGTGTTACTTTACACCATGACATACAATCTGAGGCGTGGACACGCGTTTGCTTAGCGGGGTCATCTTTATTACGCCAACCTGTGTACATCATCATCCACACCCTAACAGCATCTACCAGCATGCCTTGCGCAGGTGTTCCTTAAAGTGACAGCGCTGCGTTCTTACATTACATCTCCCTCCTTTAAAGATCATTTCCAAATTATTACCACCAACTTTGAACTTCAGGGTAGCCGACAGAACATTCAACGTCAATTATTACTGGATTGACAACAATAAGCTTTTTTCTTTATACCAACCTGTGTTCCCCTCAACAAAAATTTCCATCCATGTCCATCCCGGTGACATAGAACCAAACGTGACCAACCTGCCAGAGCAGGTAATAAAACATACAAAACATAAGCTGTATGGATATGAACATACCGCGATCAGCATTGCTTCACAGTCTACTACAAATCAAGTCTAGATGCTGGTATGCTCACTCTAACCAGCGAGTTACCCTGGACCCAGGAGTCACTGGCAGAAAAGCTGAAGGCTCCTTGTTGGTTTAGTCAGAGTCCACACTTTCTGGCATTACCTTCGGAGGAACGACCAGCAGATGGCGACTGAATCTAGATTGAATCTAGAATAGAATTTAAAATCCTTCTCCTTACATATGAAGCTCTCCACAACCAGGCACCACTATATATCAAAGACCTCATAGTTCCTTATATACCAAGTAGAGTACTTCGTTCGCAGACTGCAGGCTTACTTGTGGTTCCTAGAGTCTCAAAGAGCCGAGCAGGAGGCAGAGCCTTTGGTTATCAGGCCCCTCTCTTATGGAATAAGCTCCCAGTTAGTGTTAGGGAAGCAGACACCCTCCCCACCTTTAAGACTAGGCTGAAGACTTATCTTTTTGATAAGTCCTATAGCTAGGGATGGTTAGCATCCCTTAGTTATGCTGCTATAGGTTTAGACTGCTGAGGGACATTTCCTGATACACTGAGCTTCTTTCTTTTTCTCTTTATCTCTTTCTTTTACCCCCCCCCCCCCCATAACAGTGTTGCATCATTAACATGTATGTCTCCTGTCTCAGCAGGTCTCCCTGGCCGGGAGTAGCAGTTCCTGTTGTCTGTTGTCTTTCTGTCCTCTTCCCCCCACACAGCAGAGGCAGATGGCTGCCTGTCCTGAGCCGGGTTCTGCCGGAGGTTTCCTTCCTGTTAAAAGGGAGTTTTTTCCTTCCCACTGTCGCCAGTGTGCTTGCTCAGGATGGGAGATTGAGTTGGACTCAACTCAATCTGTTGGTTTCCTTATATAGGCTGTTATGAATTGGCCTTCATTATGTTTTCTTCTCTGTCTGTAAAGCGTCTTGAGACGGCATTGCCGTGATTTGATGCTATATAAATAAAGTTGAAGTTGAAGTTGACTGTTCCTTCTGTAACGCTCACCCTTCTTTGCCGTCTCCACGATGTACGACCTGGGAGTGGAGCTGCTACTTTGGACAGCTGCTGGAAATGTCCACTGTTTCTGTCCATCCAGTTTTGTGAGTGTGGAATCCCCCGGGGTCAGAGGTGGCAGGGACTGCACTCCATATCTGCGGTTGTAGACGTGCGCCTGCTTCTGTTTTGCTGAGGCGTCAGTCAGTCGAACTTTGTCCATATTGGGCCAGCCTGGTTTCAGATGGTCCAGTAGAATAGGCAAGGTGGTTCTAATTTTTCTGCCCATCAACAGATCAACAGGACTGGCTCCAGTGGAAGTGGCCCTGTACGTCGTGAGGGTCAGTAGGGGTCGTCCTGTCTCAAGATAGTCTTTGCAGTCTGGACAGCTCGCTCCACATGTTCATTGCTCTTAGTGTGGAGATGATGTGACATGGGCAAAGTCATATTCCATTAATTCTGCTTTTTGAATTCGAACAGGTCTACTGCTAATCTCTGCTGTGGTCTGGAAGGGAGAGCACTTGGAAGTAAAGGCTCTTTTCTCTGTGAGTGTCTGTTCTCAGTGCAGTATGGGCACTGCTGTACTTTTACTGCAATGTCCTGTCCCATTTGGGCCACCATACAGACTGTAAAGCCCTTTGTCTACACTTAGGCCCTGGTGCCCGTCGTGGATCCTGTCTAGGACCATTTCTCTGGCTCTGATCAGATCAGAGCCAATCAGACCACCACATACCTTCTCTCCACGTTGCCGTAGCAACATGAAGCATCGTTCGGCTCATGGTCCCAGGAACTAAAGCTTGGAGGTTTCTCTCTGAAGGTGGTTTATAGTTTATAAGGAGACTCCTGAACCCAGATTTTCCTCCTTTGCGTCAATCTTCCTGCACAACTCAATATCAGGAACGTCAGCATCTGGTTGTCTGTTTGTCACCACATGCGCTGAAATGTGGATGAATTTCTCCTTTTGCTGTTTCTGTTTGACGTTTTTGTTTTACTGATGAAGGCTCTGATGTTTTCCTGTCAGGTGGCCATGATGGTTGACGCAAACCGAGGATTTAGCCGCCACAACCACAGAAGAAGAGGATGTCTGAGTTTTCTGCTTCAGTCACCATTTTTGTTTGCTTTTTAACCTTCTGCTGCTTGTTTGTTTGCTGATAAGTCCCCATGAGGTTACCTACTGCTCAGAAAGAAAGCGTCTTCAGCAGAGGGGACATCTTCCCTCAGACTGTGTTCATGTTTGCAGATGCAAACAACAACAACAATAACGGTCTGCTGCATCACAGAGACTTTCCCACCTCTCGTACCTGAATTTGATAGAAAATTCTGTAGAAATGATCTACAGACAGGTGGACGTAATGCACCACCGTTCAACCAAGGACATCATTCCTACAGTTGGAATCATTATTCAGGACGATGGTGGCCCTGAAGTGTCGGAACAATGCAAGCTACAACACAAATACAAAAGCAGCAAACCGACACTGTTAAAAAAATATACATTTCATTGGAAATTTGTTTTTTAACTTAAATATTAAATTCATATTTCTGTTTCTATGGTCATGAGCTGTGGGTCGTGACCGAAAGACCGAAAGAACCAGATCTCGTAATGAGTTTCCTCCGCAGGGTGGCCGGGCTCTCCCTTAGAGATAGGGTGAGGAGATCGGTCATCCGGGAGGAGATCAGAGTAGAGCCGCTGCTCCTCCGCATCAAGAGGAACCAGTTGAGGTGGCTCGGGCATCTGGTCAGGATGCTTCCTGGACCTCCCTGGTGAGGTGTTCCAGGCACGTCCCTCTGGGAGGAGACCCCGAGGAAGACCCAGGACACGCTGGAGGGATTATATTTCTCGGCTGGCCTGGGAACGCCTTGGGATCCCCCCGCAGAGTTGGTAAATGTGGCTGGGGAGAGGGAAGTCTGGGCTGCCCTCCTTAGGCTGCTGCCCCCGCGACCCGACCCCGGATAAGCGGCACGAAGACGAGACGAGACGATATTTCTGTTTCTGACAAGCAGATTTCCCCTTCCTGAGCCGTCACCTTATCGTGGTGGAGGGGTTTGTGTGTCCTGAAGATCCTAGCAGCTATGTTGTCGGGGCTTTATGCCCCAGGTCACCCATGGCAAACAGGTGTCTAGGGGAGGGACCAGACCAAGCACAACTCATCGACCCCTATGACCACGACAAACCTGGGCATGAATGTTCCCTTGCCCGAACGCGGGTTACCGGGGCCCCCCTCTGGAGCCAGGCCTGGAGGTGGGGTACGAGAGCGAGCGTCTGGTGGCCGGGCCTTCGCCCATGGGGCCCGGTCGGGCTCAGCTCGAAAGGGTTACATGGGCCCCGCCTCCCGTGGGCTCACCATCTGCGGGAGGAGCCGTAGGGGTCGGGTGCAATGTGAGCTGGGCGGCAGCAAGGGGCGAGGACCCTGGCGGTCCGATCCCCGGCTGCAGAAGCTGGCTCTAGGGACGTGGAACGTCACCTCTCTGGTGGGGAAGGAGCCTGAGCTTGTGCGCGAGGTTGAGCGGTTCCGGCTAGATATAGTTGGACTCACCTCGACGCATGGCTTGGGCTCTGGAACCAGAACCCTCGAGAGGGGCTGGACCTTCTTCCACTCTGGAGTTGCTCATGGTGAGAGGCGCCGAGCAGGTGTGGGCATTCTCATCAGCCCCCAGCTTGGTGCCTGCACGTTGGGGTTTACCCCGGTGGATGAAAGGGTAGTTTCCCTCCGCCTCCGGGTGGGGGGACGGGTCCTGACTGTTGTCTGTGCTTATGCACCGAACAGCAGTTCAGAGTACCCACCCTTTCTGGGGTCCTTGGAGGGAGTGCTGGAGGGTGCTCCTTCTGGGGACTCCATTGTTCTGCTGGGGGACTTCAATGCTCACGTGGGCAATGACAGTGAGACCTGGAGGGGAGTGATTGGGAGGCATGCCCCCCCCCCCCCCCTCTGAACCCAAATGGTGTTTTGTTATTGGACTTCTGTGCTCGTCATGGATTGTCCATAACGAACACCATGTTCCAGCATAAGAGTGTCCATTTGTACACCTGGCATCAGGATTCCCTGGGCCGCAGTTCGATTATCGATTTTGTAGTCGTATCGTATTTTTGAATGTATATATATATATATATATATATATATATATATATATATATATATATATATACATACATATATATATATATATATATATATATATATATATATATATATATATATATATATATATATATATGCATGTATGTATGTAAGTATGTGTTTTTGAATGTATAAATTTATGTATGTTTGTAACGACAAGTAAATTTATGTATGTATGAATGTATTCACGTAAGTATGTATATTTGTATGTATATATGTATGAATGTGTGTATGTATGTAAGTATGTGTGTTTGAATGTATACATTTATATATGTATGTATGTTCCGACAAATAAATTTATGTATGTATCTATTTATGTATGTATGTATGTAGAAACAAATAAATATATGTATATATGTTTGTACGTATGTAAGTGTGTATTTTTGAATGTATGTTGCGACAAATGAATCTATGTATGTATGTATGTGTGTATGTATGTAGAAACAAATAAATGTATTTATGTATGTTTGTATGCATGCATGTATGTATGTGAAGAAATATGAATGTGTCTATGTATGTATGTAACAACAAATAAATGTATATATGTACATATGTATGTGAAAAATATGAACGTATCTATGTATGTATGTATGTATGTATGTAGAAACAAATAAATGTATGTAAGTATGTATGTATGTATTTATGTTTGTATGTATGTATGTATTTATGTATGTATGTATGTATGTTTGTATGTTTGTATGAATGTATGCAATAATGTACATATACATGTATGTATTTGTGTGGGAAAATATTAATGTATTTCTGTATGTATGTAAGCATATATATATGTCTGTATGTATAAACAAATACATGTATGTATGTTTGTATGTATGCATGAATGAAGACACGCATGTGTGGATGTATGGATGGATGGATCGATGTATTTACGTGGCAAAATATGAACATATTCATCTCAGAATCTATGTATGTATGTATGTATATACATATGTATCTACATGGCAACAAATAAATGTATTTATGTTTGTATGTATATGTGTATATATGCACGCATGAATGTACATATACATATGTGTACTTGTATGGCAAAATATGAATGTCTACATCAGTATGTAAGTATGTATGGATGGATGGATGGACAGATGGATTTATTTATGTGGCAAATTATAAATATATTTATGTAAATATATATGTATGAATGTATATATGTATGTAAGTATCTATTTATTTATTTATGTATGTATATACATATGTATCTCCATAGCAACAAATAAATGTATTTATGTTTGTATGTATATGTGTATATATGTATGAATTAATGTACATATATATATATATGTATCTAGATATGTATTTGTATTTGTATGGCAAAATATGATTGTATTTTCGTAAGTATGTATGTATGTATGAAAGTACATATTCATGTATTTATTTATGTGGTAAATTTGTAATTAATTATGTAAGTATGTATGTATGTATGTTTGTATGTATATGTGTATGTATGTATGCATGAATTTACTTATATATGTGTGGCAATATATGAATGTCTACATCAGTATGTAAATATGTATATATGTATGTATTTAATGTATGTATGCATGCATGAATTTATCTATACATGTATTTTTTTTTGGCAAATATATATGTATGTATGCAGTAACAAATAAATGTACGAAATATGAACGTATTTATGTAAGTATGTATAAATTTCGGTACATACGTATGTATGTATGTTTGTATATATGTATGTATGTATGTTTTTTTGTTGCCAAAAACAAATGTATGTTTCTGTGTATATCTGTCCCAAAATAACACGAACGGTTCTTCAGAACATGATTTATTGTTATGCATGAATAAATTTATTCTTATATTCTCAAGATAAAATATAACAATATAACAAAATAATAGCTGTTTAATAAGAACATTATTTGGTCTCATCATACAAACAGCTGCATGGTGAAAACCTCCAAACTAAACAGTACAACACACATGAGACTCTCCGACTCCTTCCTCATGGCCTCTGTCCTGGTCCAACCAGGCCGGCTTCGGTTCTTCCTCCCAGAGACTGGAGCTCTGCTTTCCACTGCAGTCCTCTGACAACGTGGGGATTTTCCCACAGGAGAACAAAAACACAACGTCTGGCGTGTTTTCCTTCCAGACGGCGAAGGCTTCGTGTGTTCCACATGACAACGGTGAAGGAAAAAACGCCTCCTTTAGATTCTGCAGATGTTTCTCATCTTTCTGTGTTTTACATTTACAACTCAAAGTTTGTGAAATCTGGGGCGAAAACGGTGAAAAAAAAACAGAATTAAAGCCAAACATGTTCCATTCAGACTGAACAGACGTGGCTGGAAAGTCATTAAATATGGACTTTCTCCCACCTCAGGCCAGTCGATTCAGGTCAACAGGAGAAAAAAACATGTTCTTATCATCAGTCGAAATAAAATCCACCAAATGTGTAGATTTATTATGAAATAGTCCAATTTAGTTGTGTCTATTATCTGCAGACAGTTTAGAGCACCGTGTGATTCACATGTCAAACACATGTATACGTGTGTGATTTACATATGTCAACCTGATGTCTACACATGTAAATCACACCTATTAACACGTGATTCACGTGTTTCACCAACATGTATTCTGTGTACTCACATGTTGGTGCATGTGAACCACCCTAACCCTGAACCACATGTGGTTCACATGTTCAACGGCATGTACTCACTTGTATTTAACAGCATGTGTCGACCATTGGTGACTTCAGCAGTGCTGAAAAGTTATTTTGTCTTTTATTCCGTGCATTAATGACGCTGTACAAATATTAACAGAAAGAATGTCACTAACAGAGTAACTAAAATGTACTTTTAACAAAAACGTGATACGTTTTAGTGGAAATAATCAACAAGGTATCTGAGTTGGTTTTTGAATGAAGTATAAATAAGTAGTTTCTTCGTTCAGAAAGTGGCACGATGCTGCAGGCGACCAGCGAACAGCGCGAGGAAGAGGAAAATACGCAGCGAGGAGCAGCAGCTGTCAGAGTTCAGAGGACGGAAAGTTTCTGAGACATTTTAGGAGGAAATCTTTGCTCAGAATCCTTTTCAACGCAATCTGATGTTTGTCTTCTGCCCCCTGGTGGACACATTCCGCACTACAACCATTTAGACACAAAGTAATAAACTGTAAACATAAACAAATCTTTTATATTAAATCAGCCAAAAAAGATTGAAGAAAATCTTTTTTTCTTCTTGCTCTAAAGTGTTTGGAAAGATTGGAAACTTTTCAGCTTCTAAACGTCTTCTCAACATGTTTAATAAAAACTGTCTCATAAACAAGTTTTATTCATTTATTATTAACAGAAAGGAGGCTGAGGACATCAGCTGTCACTGTGGAGGTTAAACTGCAGCCGCTTTTCCAGCTAAACCAGCATAGTTCCAGAAAGTTTGACCAGTATCCACCTGAGTCAGCTGACTTTAAATGAAGTCAGGTGAAAAGTCGTTTTTATGTCGGTAAAATTGCCGACTGTGCAAACATGATCAAACTGCGTGTTTTACTTTCATAGCGCAGAACGGGCTACTCGTCATTTTATGTATGTATGTATGTTCGACCAGTCAGATCAATACACACATTGGTAGTATTGATGCCAAAGCTAGTATAGTGTGGATCGCGGTACCACTGTGATGAAATCAATTTTTTTTTTTTGCAGAGGCATTTTGGAGGCAAAAAGCCAAACAGTGTAAATAAGAAGCAGATTCGGTTTTTCTTTATTTAATTTCTACCGTTGAGTTTTACTGAAACAGAAAATATCAGCTGAAATGGACTTTTCTCCGTACTGCATTCAGTCTGTTAATAAAAATGTTTTTTGGGGCAAAAATCTTTGTGTTTTATAATGAACAGAATTAAAGATGCAAATTTATTAAATAGGGGTATCGTATCGATATCGTATCGATACCGTATTGATATCGGTACCGTATCGGTATCGGGATATTGGTCCTGGTTTCAGACTGATCCAAAGCTCCGCTGTGTGAACCTGATCGCAGCCTTTCTGGTGGTGTGATGTTGTTTCTGCACATGCTTGGATCACGCGGACGTGACGTGAAAACTGTGTCGGGCGAACGGAGCGGGACTGAAGCGGATTCAACCGGTTTTTACTGGAAATTGAAAGAAAGAGGGTTGAGGTCTGGTCTGTTGAAAGGCTCTGAGGAAAAGATAAATCTAAATGTGAAAAGCTGCAGATTTGCTCGATTATTCCTGCAGAGATGATTGAGAGAAACGTCCGCGTGACGGCTGACAAATCTGCGTTTTAGTTGCAATAAACTGCAGGAAAACACCAGGAAGCTGTTAGCAAGCAAAGTGCAGACTATGAGCTGCTCCGGAAAGGTCCGCAGGTCAATCGGATGGACAACGGACGTCTCTGTGTCTCGCTGCTGGGAAAACAGAACAGTCATTAAATGGATTCTGCAGCATTCCTCTTCTTGATACTTTCCAGTTTTGTTTCTTTGTTGTTGGACATAGCGGAAGACAAACTTCCCAGTAAGACCACTTAACGATGGGAGATTCCTGAACTTCCCAGTTTACCACAGTTCCAACTTTTTTCCAGTGTTTCTCTCAATGCAGCTCAAAATAAAACAGAAGTAAACTTTAAAGACCAGAAAAGTTCTGAACAAAACGTCATGAACGTAAAAACAGGCGTGGAGAAAATCAGCCAAGTGAAACGACGAAGACCATGTTTCAGGAAAAATCTCCTCCAGCTGCTGAGATGTCTCACGTCTCCCTTCTAACATGCTTTAAACACGCATGATCCACGCATCCCCCCCCCCCCCCCCCCCCCCCCTCCTCCCTGCAGGTTGGATAGGCGCCCCTACCTGAACACACCTGGATGGAATAAAGACTCGTTAACAGGCTGCAGAGAACCTGATGAGGAAGTTCAATAATCTGATTCAGATGCGTTGGAGCAGGATCACGTCTAAACCAGGCAGGGGAGGGGGTCTGAGGACCGGACTGGAGAACTGACGTATGCAATGGAGCGGAACTGGGACCGAATCAACGTGTCCGGCTGCATCTTCTGCCCCCTGCTGGAAACATTCAACACTACAATACTTCTGACAGTTTCCATGCTGATTATTTTATATTTACACCTTGTTAGGGGCCAAATCAAGACTTCGGATAAAAACATAAAGTAGGAACTTTAACAGGCATTAAAGGTTTATTTCATGTCGGAACAAATGGAGCAGAAGTGGATCACTGCGATGTGAACGCAGCATAAAACTGAACAAGTTGAGAAGCAGATTGTACACAAAGCAGTTTGTCTTTCTGAGGTTCTGCTTCACCTTCTGAGCAAAGCAGACTTCTTATTTCCAACTTGAGGACGGTGTTAGTTGATCACGCAGCAGGGAGCCCCGGATCCACCACGAGGAGCTCACAGCTCTCCATCCGGCCCGGTGGCCGTGAAGCCTCGGTACTGTCCGTCAGGGCTCGGATACTCCTCCCTGATTCTCCACACGCAGCAGCTGGGGATGACTGGATGAGCGCCGTCAGCCGGAAGCCCAAACCTCCAGCTGATGTACTGTCTGTAGGCGCAGTGGCGCAGGGCGGTGGCCTGAACCCCGCCGGCTGGACAGGACAAGGGGTCCTGGTACAGCAAGATGGCCTCCAGCAGGGAACGATGCAGCACCAGCTGCTGGAACAGAGCAGACGAGGTGATGCAGACGCCGTCGCTCCACCTGCAGCATAGCTGCTCCTGAGGCAGAGAGGAGGAGGAGCAGCAGTTGCATTTACACCAGGCTGGACGGCGAGGACGGCGGTTTGTGTCAGGTTTGCGGTGGAGGGGAGGCTGAGCGTCCTCATGGGATCCAACATCTGGCTGCAGCAGACACACAACGGCTTTCTGGTGCGCTGCATCGTCCTGAAACACAGACACCTGCAGCGAGTATCAAAATGCATCTAAAACACATGAAGGATGTTTAAACTCCAGCAGATCTGCGGGAGGCCTGTCTCTCCTCTCCACACTGTAGCGTAAGAACGCAGCGCTGTCACTGGGCTGGAAGATGCTGTTGGGGTGTGAATGTTCTTGTACACAGGTTGGTGTATTAAAGACGCTGCCGGTAAGCAACCACGCCTCAGACTGCATGTCATGGTGTAAAGTCACATCACACGGTGTCAGAAGTGAACTACAGACACCACCGGGATGGCGAAGTTTAATCCACCGAGTGAGTTTAGGTTTGATCGCCCGGCTGAGTGACCTGAACGGAGACAGAGATTTTCCAGTTATCGGCTCGCATAACGGGACAAAGATGGCGGAGTGCAAGTGAGTTCGCTCATCTATTCGATGGGGAGCGGGGCAGAAAAGATCTTCAGCTCTTTTACATTAGTGAGTGAAGATGACAAGAAAAACCACGACGTGATGCGTCAGAAGTTTAACAAGTACTTTATTCCTCGCCGAAACGTCGTACACAAGCGGGCATGTTTCTATCAGCGCAGAGCAGGGAGGTGCGCTGCTGTGCAGATCCCAGGAGGCTTTACAGAGCAGTGAAGCGTGAAAAATATGTCCTGCCCACCGTTGAAGAAATCGTGACCAGGCTGGCTGGATCCAAAGTTTTCACTTCCTTAGATGCTGCTTGTGGGTTTTACCAGATACCACGGCACAAGGACAGTCAGAAGCTCAGGACATTCATCACTCCGTTTGGGGGGTATGCTTTCCGACGCCTCCCATCCGGGATCAGAAGAGCTCCGGAGATTTTTCAGAGGAAAATGGCGGAGACTCTTGCAGGACTTGAGGGAACTGAAGTGTACATGAATGACACTTATTCATGGCGAGAATGAGGAGATCCATGACCAGCGCTTGGCGAAAGCACTTCAAGTCATCAAGGCAGCAGGGCTTAAACTGAACGAACGTAAGCGTAAACTCCGACAGGATGAAATTCTTTCTCACATCCTCAACAAGGATGGCGTCTGTACCAACCCAGAGAAGGTAACAGGGATAGAGAACTTCCCTCAGCCATGTGACACCACCGAGCTCAAAAGGTTCCTCGGGATGGTAAATTATCTGGCTAAATATGTTCCCGAGCTGTCTACAGTAGGCCAGCCGCTCTATGTTAAAGCCGTTAAAGAAGGATGTCGAGTGGTTTTGGGAGCCGGCCCAGCACACAGCTTTTCAGAGAGTCAAGGCTCAGTTGGTCACAGCTCCTGTTCTGGTCTTTTTTATGCTAACAGACCCACTGTAGTTTCAGCAGACGCAAGCAGCTACGGACTGGAAGGCGTACTTCTCCAGCAGCACATGGACCAACGGAAACCTGTGGCTTACGCATCCAGACGACTCAGTGACACAGAGACCAGGTACGCTCAAATTGAACAGGAGTGCCTGGCCATTGCCTGGGCGTGCAAAAGGTTTGAAAAGTACCTATTTGGATTTGACAAATTCAGACTGCTAAACAACCACAAGCCCCTCGTACCCCTGTTTAACAGCAAAGACCTGGACATCGTCCCTATCAGGTGCCAGAGACTGTTCATGAGACTCATGCGCTTTAACGGAATTGCAGAGTATGCACCGGGCAGGACTCTAGCTGTAGCTGATGCTTTGTCTAGGGGCCCAGAACAGCGTCATGGGGACGAGACCTCATGCAGATGTAGCAGCACACATAGATGCAGTCATAAGTCAAGTACCAGCTACACCTCAGAGACTTGGGAGATCAGAGAAAGCACAGCTAATGATCCACAGCTACACTCTGTTCGGGGTTTTATCAGGTCAGGGTGGCCAGAGTACATCAGCGACGTCCCAGAGTCAGTTTGAGACTTCTACGACGTGAGAGGAGAATTATCCGAACTCGACTGCCTGATTGTGAGACGGAGTCGTATTGTGATCCCTATCAACATGAGAGAAATGGTCCTAGACAGGATCCACGACGGGCACCAGGGCCTAAGTGTAGACAAAGGGCTTTACAGTCTGTATGGTGGCCCAAATGGGACAGGACATTGCAGTAAAAGTACAGCAGTGCCCATACTGCACTGAGAACAGACACTCACAGAGAAAAGAGCCTTTACTTCCAAGTGCTCTCCCTTCCAGACCACAGCAGAGATTAGCAGTAGACCTGTTCGAATTCAAAAAGCAGAATTAATGGAATATGACTTTGCCCATGTCACATCATCTCCACACTAAGAGCAATGAACATGTGGAGCGAGCTGTCCAGACTGCAAAGACTATCTTGAGACAGGACGACCCCTACTGACCCTCACGACGTACAGGGCCACTTCCACTGGAGCCAGTCCTGTTGATCTGTTGATGGGCAGAAAAATTAGAACCACCTTGCCTATTCTACTGGACCATCTGAAACCAGGCTGGCCCAATATGGACAAAGTTCGACTGACTGACGCCTCAGCAAAACAGAAGCAGGCGCACGTCTACAACCGCAGATATGGAGTGCAGTCCCTGCCACCTCTGACCCCGGGGGATTCCACACTCACAAAACTGGATGGACAGAAACAGTGGACATTTCCAGCAGCTGTCCAAAGTAGCAGCTCCACTCCCAGGTCGTACATCGTGGAGACGGCAAAGAAGGGTGAGCGTTACAGAAGGAACAGTCAACTTCAACTTCAACTTTATTTATATAGCATCAAATCACGGCAATGCCGTCTCAAGACGCTTTACAGACAGAGAAGAAAACATAATGAAGGCCAATTCATAACAGCCTATATAAGGAAACCAACAGATTGAGTTGAGTCCAACTCAATCTCCCATCCTGAGCAAGCACACTGGCGACAGTGGGAAGGAAAAAACTCCCTTTTAACAGGAAGGAAACCTCCGGCAGAACCCGGCTCAGGACAGGCAGCCATCTGCCTCTGCTGTGTGGGGGGAAGAGGACAGAAAGACAACAGACAACAGGAACTGCTACTCCCGGCCAGGGAGACCTGCTGAGACAGGAGACATACATGTTAATGATGCAACACTGTTATGGGGGGGGGGGGGTAAAAGAAAGAGATAAAGAGAAAAAGAAAGAAGCTCAGTGTATCAGGAAATGTCCCTCAGCAGTCTAAACCTATAGCAGCATAACTAAGGGATGCTAACCATCCCTAGCTATAGGACTTATCAAAAAGATAAGTCTTCAGCCTAGTCTTAAAGGTGGGGAGGGTGTCTGCTTCCCTAACACTAACTGGGAGCTTATTCCATAAGAGAGGGGCCTGATAACCAAAGGCTCTGCCTCCTGCTCGGCTCTTTGAGACTCTAGGAACCACAAGTAAGCCTGAGGGGAACACAGGTTGGTATAAAGAAAAAAGCTTATTGTTGTCAATCCAGTAATAATTGACGTTGAATGTTCTGTCAGCTACCCTGAAGTTCAAAGTTGGTGGTAATAATTTGGAAATGATCTTTAAAGGAGGGAGATGTAATGTAAGAACGCAGCGCTGTCACTTTAAGGAACACCTGCGCAAGGCATGCTGGTAGATGCTGTTAGGGTGTGGATGATGATGTACACAGGTTGGCGTAATAAAGATGACCCCGCTAAGCAAACGCGTGTCCACGCCTCAGATTGTATGTCATGGTGTAAAGTAACACATCACACGCACCAGTCCACCAGGACCAGCAGGGTGGGACGGTGACCTGCAGCGGCGGACAAGCTGCCGGAGTTTACCGCACCTTCAGCACTGATGCCCTGAAGAACCGAAAGAACAAAGAGTTTATCTGCAGACTGGACAAAAGCCTGGAGTCGCTGCCGGCTCGGATCGGCAGGAATGGACCCGGATCGGCAGGAATGGACCCGGATCGGCAGGAATGGACTCGGATCGACAGGAATGGACCCGGATCGACAGGAATGGACCCGGATCGGCAGGAATGGACCCGGATCGACAGGAATGGACCCGGATCGGCAGGAATGGACCCGGATCGACAGGAATGGACCCGGATCGACAGGAATGGACCCGGATCGGCAGGAATGGACCCGGATCGACAGGAATGGACCCGGATCGGCAGGAATGGACTCGGATCGGCAGGAATGGACTCGGATCGGCAGGAATGGACTCGGATCGGCAGGAATGGACCCGGATCGGCAGGAATGGACCCGGATCGACAGGAATGGACTCGGATCGGCAGGAATGGACCCGGATCGACAGGAATGGACTCGGATCGACAGGAATGGACCCGGATCGGCAGGAATGGACCCGGATCGGCAGGAATGGACTCGGATCGGCAGGAATGGACTCGGATCGGCAGGAATGGACCCGGATCAGCAGGAATGGACTCGTATCGGCAGGAATGGACCCGGATCGGCAGGAATGGACACGGATCGGCAGGAATGGACCCGGATCGACAGGAATGGACCCGGATCAGCAGGTTGGAGTCGGGAGGATGACGATGGAGAGGCTGAAGGTCGGAGAGAAGTTCCCAAAACAAGCTTCACCATCTCTGATCTGGATCCTTCCTTCCTCCCATCCTCCCCCCTCTCCCACCCTCCCCCACTCCCATCCTCCCCCTCTCCCATCCTCCCCCTCTCCCACCCTCCCCCACTCCCATCCGCCCCCACTCCCCCATCCTCCCCCTCTCCCACCCTCCCCCACTCCCCCATCCTCCCCCTCCCCCATCCTCCCCTTCTCCCACCCTCCCCCACTCCCATCCTCCCCCTCTCCCACCCGCCCCCACTCCCCCATCCTCCCCCTCCCCCATCCTCCCCCTCCCCCACCCTCCCCCACTCCCATCCTCCCCCACTCCCATCCTCCCCCTCCCCCATCCTCCCCCTCCCCCATCCTCCCCCACTCCCACCCTCCCCCACTCCCATCCTCCCCCACTCCCATCCTCCCCTGCTTGTTGCATCTGCTTTTCAAGGCCACATCCCCACCAGTGGCAGACTGAAGAGCACACACACTACAGAGCCGCCTCCTGTGACCTCAGCGCTTTCTTTAGCCCCGCCCCTGCCTGTACCCTCCCGCGTGGCGAGTACGACCCCAGAATGAAACATGAAGCCTTCCCAGAGTTTCTTACCTTACGAGGCTGAACAGAAACTGCTTTCATGTCTTGTAAACTCTTCTTCTGCGATTTCTTCACCAGTCGCAGCTTCTTCTCGTCCACGTAGGAAACACAGAGGATGCACTGCAACACGGGAACGTTAAAACCGGCTCAGCTGGGTCCGGCTTCTCAGAACCAGTCCCACTTACCTGCTGGCTGTCCTGGACCGACTCCACTTTCTTCTCAGAGTAGGTCTGACCCACTTCTGCAGCGTAACACCGGCTTTCAATAAGCCAATCGAGGAAGAGCGTCGTCTGCAGGTGAAGAGGAAGGAAGGAGGAAACTGTTCTGACAAATCTAAATGTTCATGTCGACATGACGTCTGCCGGTTACCCGGGTCTCTGGGTTCTCCTGGCCTGCCTCTAGCCGTGGGTGGGCGGGGCCACATTGGCATGATCTCTCTTCTCTGAACACGTTCCACTCTGAATGTTCTGCATGTGTCACAGTCACTGAGTCATCCAAGTTTATTCATTATCAGCAGGTAGCTCTAATTCTGTCTTTCTGATTTAACTTGCTAGTTTGTTTGCTAGTGTGTGTGTGTGTTGTGTGTGTATATACATATATATGTAAGTGGGTATGTATGTGCATATACGTGTATGCATTGATCTCTTTCTCTTATGTTTTCTTTTCTGTTCTCTTTCTGTCCCTTTTCTGTCCTCTCCGGTCAGGTCCAGCAGCATAAACTCTGCAATACGAACTATTATCCAAAACAAATAGAAAAATAAAATAAGAATCCAGAAATACAAGGGGATCATTAAATCTATAAAAGTTCCTCTTGGCAAAATAAATTTGCTCAGCAGAACATCCAGAACATCAGTCTGCTGCTTAAATGCTGGACAAGACAATTAAAAGAAAAAATAAAATAAAACATGACAACATCTGAGAGGAAACCTGAACAGAGAAAAGCAGCAGGATGTCGGATTGACAGACATCTGCTGGAGGTGTGTGTGTGTGTGTGTGTGTAATGATGAGCCATCATTACACACATCTGCTGATGACACACATATCTGCAGAGCCATCTCCCCAGCAGGCCGTAGACCCACCCAGCTCTGATCACACGTATAGATCTGGATGTTCCAGAACTTAGCAGACATGCTGGAGATCTAACACAGGAGAGTCCAGTTCTGGTCCAGGGCCGCAGTCCTGCAGGTTTTACATGTTTGCTGTTTTTCATGTGAAGTTATGTTAAATTCTGCAAGCCTTTCCTCTGGTTCTGGAGCTGCAGCAGGAAACATACACAACCTGCAGAGCAGCAGACCGGCGTGGACCCCAGGTCTAATGTTCTGACAGAAACCTGGACGCAGCACGGCGGCAGGATGTCTCACCAGGGCGTAGTAGGACAGCGTGGAACCGATGTAGATGATGAGCTGGATGAAGCTGAACTTTCCCGCCTGGAAAACAGCAAACTGTTGGTGAGGTTCCTGCAGAGCTGCAGGCAGCAGAAAGACGTCGGTCAGGAGGCAGAATGCAGAAAGAAATCACGTTCCGGCCGCAGAAGGCCTCGTTTGGCCTCAGTAATCCTGTTTCCATAAGTCCACTTTACGGACGCGGAGCCTGAAATGTTCCAGGCACACACACTCCGTCTGATCACTACTGCAGACTGCTAGTGGTTACCGCTGCGCCCTGCAGCAAGAAGGTTGCAGGTTCCAGTCGAGGTTCTGTGTGATGTTCTGCCCGTGTGGGTTCCTTACGGTACTCCAGCTTCCTCCTACCGTCTAAACACATGCATGTTGGTTAAAAAAGATGTGAAAGTGGCGCCCTGTCTTGGCCCCACCTCTTGTCTTGGCTCCTCTCCCTCTGGTTCTGATCCTTGCGTAATCCGAGGTTTTTTTATCCGCAGCTTTTTCCACCAACGATTTTCTATCTCTCGGCTGTTTAGCCTCCCGTGGGCTCACCATCTGCGGGAGGAGCTGTAGGGGTCGGGTGCAGTGTGAGCTGGGCGGCAGCAAGGGGCGGGGACCCTGGCGGTCCGATCCCCGGCTGCAGAAGCTGGCTCTAGGGACGTGGAACGTC
This sequence comes from Telmatherina bonti, assembly GCF_933228915.1. NCBI lineage: Eukaryota > Metazoa > Chordata > Actinopteri > Atheriniformes > Telmatherinidae > Telmatherina > Telmatherina bonti. Next base: position 1,975,058 of record NC_136611.1, on the reverse strand, counting down.
ACCTCTCTGGTGGGGAAGGAGCCTGAGCTTGTGCGCGAGGTTGAGCGGTTCCGACTAGATATAGTTGGACTCACCTCGACACATGGCTTGGGCTCTGGAACCAGAACCCTCGAGAGGGGCTGGACCTTCTTCCACTCTGGAGTTGCTCATGGTGGGAGGCGCCGAGCAGGTGTGGGCATTCTCATCAGCCCCCAGCTTGGTGCCTGCACGTTGGGGTTTACCCCGGTGGATGAAAGGGTAGTTTCCCTCCGCCTCCGGGTGGGGGGACGGGTCCTGACTGTTGTCTGTGCTTATGCACCGAACAGCAGTTCAGAGTACCCACCCTTTCTGGAGTCCTTGGAGGGAGTGCTGGAGGGTGCTCCTTCTGGGGACTCCATTGTTCTGCTGGGGGACTTCAATGCTCACGTGGGCAATGACAGTGAGACCTGGAGGGGAGTGATTGGGAGGCATGGTCCCCCCCCTCTGAACCCAAATGGTGTTTTGTTATTGGACTTCTGTGCTCGTCATGGATTGTCCATAGCGAACACCATGTTCCAACATAAGAGTGTCCATATGTACACCTGGCATCAGGATTCCCTGATGATCGATTTTGTAGTCGTATTGTCGGACCTGCGGCCACATGCCTTGGACACTCGGGTGAAGAGGGGGGCGGAGCTTCAACTGATCACCACCTGGTGGTGAGTTGGCTCAGATGGTGGGGGAGGAAGCCGGTCAGATCTGGCAGAAACAAACGTGTTGTGAGGGTCTGCTGGGAACGTCTGGCTGAGTCCCCTGTCAGAGCGAGCTTCAACTCCCACCTTCAGCAGAGCTTCAACCATGTCCCGAGTGAGGCGGGGGACATTGAGTCCGAATGGACTGTGTTCCGTGTCTCTATTGCAGAGGCGGCCGGCCGGAGCTGTGGCTGTAAGGTTGTTGGTGCCTGTCGTGGCGGTAATCCCAGGACTCGTTGGTGGACACCAGCAGTGAGGGATGCCGTCAAGCTGAAGAAGGAGTCCTATCGGGCCTTCTTGGCCTGTGGGACTCTGGAGGCAGCTGATGGGGACCGACAGGCTAAGTGGCATGAGGTTTCGGCTGTTGCCGAGGCAAAAACTCGGACATGGGAGGAGTTCAGCGAGGCCATGGAGAAAGACTTCCGGACGGCTTCGAGGAGATTCTGGTCCACCATCCGGCGGCTCAGGAGGGGGAAGCAGTGCTCCATCAATACTGTGTACAGTGGAGATGGGGAGCTGTTGACCTCAACTCGGGACGTTGTGGGTCGGTGGAAGGAATACTTCGAAGACCTCCTCAATCCTACCAACACGTCTTCCCATGAGGAAGCAGAGCTGTTGGACTCAGGGGTGGACTCTCCTATCTCTGGGGCTGAAGTCACTGAGGTGGTCAAAAAGCTCCTTGGCGGCAAGGCCCCGGGGGTGGATGAGATCCGCCCGGAGTTCCTTAAGGCTCTGGATGCTGTGGGGCTGTCCTGGCTGACACGCCTCTGCAGCATCGCGTGGACATCGGGGGCAGTACCGCTGGATTGGCAGACTGGGGTGGTGGTCCCCCTTTTTAAGAAGGGGGACCGGAGGGTGTGTTCCAATTACAGGGGAATCACACTCCTCAGCCTCCCCGGTAAGGTCTATTCAGGGGTCCTGGAGAGGAGGGTCCGCCAGATAGTCGAATCCCGGATTGAGGAGGAGCAGTGTGGTTTTCGTCCTGGTCGCGGAACAGTGGACCAGCTCTATATCCTCTTTGGGGTCCTGGAGGGGGCATGGGAGTTTGCCCAACCATGTCTACATGTGCTTTGTGGACCTGGAGAAGGCGTTCGATCGTGTCCCCCGGGGGCTCCTGTGGGGGGTACTCCGGGAGTATGGGGTACCGGACCCCCTTGTACGAGCTGTCCGGTCCCTGTACGACAGGTGTTAGCGCTTGGTCCGCATTGCAAGTCGGATTCGTTTCCGGTGAGGGTTGGACTCCGCCAAGGCTGCCCTTTATCACCGATTCTGTTCATAACTTATATGGACAGAATTTCTAGGAGCAGCCGAGGTGTTGAGGGGATCCGACTTGGTGGCCTCAGGATTGGGTCCCTGCTTTTTGCAGATGACGTGGTCCTGTTGGCTTCATCTGGTCGTGATCTCCAGCTCTCGCTTGAGCGATTCGCGGCCGAGTGTGAAGCGGCTGGGATGAGAATCAGCACCTCCAAATCTGAGACCATGGTCCTCAGCCGGAATAGGGTGGATTGTCCTCTCCGGGTCGGGAGTCAGGTCCTGCCTCAAGTGGAGGAGTTTAAATATATCTTGTTCACGAGTGAGGGAAGGATGGAGCGTGAGATCGACAGACGGATCGGTGCGGCGTCTGCAGTAATGCGGACTCTGCGCCGGTCTGTTGTGGTGAAGAAGGAGCTGAGCCAGAAGGCGAAGCTCTCCATTTACCAGCCGATCTACGTTCCTACCCTCACCTATGGTCATGAGCTGTGGGTCGTGACCGAAAGAAGGAGATCTCGTATACAGGCAGCTGAAATGAGTTTCCTCCGCAGGGTGGCCGGGCTCTCCCTTAGAGACATGTTACTGTCAAGGAGAAGATATGCACAAGGGACATGGAACTGTTAGCTGTGAGCTTCCGTCCATATTATTTACCCAGAGAGTTTACCTGTGTTATTCTGGTAGCGGTTTATATAATACCTGGTACCGCACCAGACACAGCCTGTGACGTCATCAGCTCCGTCGTTGCTCGGCTACAAACACAGCATCCAAACTCATTCATGGCGTTCTCCGGAGACTTCAACAACGTCTCCCTCTCTGCAACTCTACCAACATTCCAGCAGTTTGTCAGCTGCTCCACCAGAGAAAATAAGATCTTGGACTTATTTTATGCAAATATGAATAATGGATCCAGTTGTTCTGCCCTGCCTCCTTTAGGAAGATCTGACCATAATCTGGTTCTTCTCACCTCCACCTACAAGCCCGTCGTTCAGCAGCAACCAGTCATCACAAAGACTATCAAAATCTGGTCTGCTGAAGCTGAAGATGCTCTTAGAGGAGGCTTTGAGGCTACAGACTGGAACGTCCTCTGTGAACCTCATGGAGACGACATCAACGCCATGACTGAGTGTGTGACAGATTACATAAACTTCTGTGTGAACAGCATCGTCCCAACAAGAACAGTGAGGTGCTTCCCCAATAACAAACCCTGGATCACCAGTGACCTGAAAAAGCTGCTGAACATCAAAAAGAAAGCCTTCAGGGATGGAGACAGGGAGTTATTGAGGGCGACACAAAAACAACTTAAAACACAAACTAAGAAGTGCAAGGAGGACTACAGGAAGAAGTTAGAAAGTCAGCTCCAGCAGAATAACCTGAGGGATGTGTGGTCTGGAATGAAGAAGATCACCGGCTTCAAGTTAAAGGGGGACCAGCCTGATGGAGGTCTGGACAGAGCTAATGAGCTGAACATATTCTTCAACAGGTTCAGTTCACCCCCTACCTCCAGCCCAACAGACCACACACCCTCCATAAGCCCACTGCTTTCCTGTCACGCCTCCAATCTGTCACCCTGCAGCTCAGTCATGCACCAGAACACAGCTTCATCTCCCTCCACATCAGGACATCCTGAGACCTCCACCTTGTTTGTCTCCTGCAATCAGGTTAAGAAGCAACTTGAGAAACTGAACCAGAACAAGGCTGCAGGTCCAGATGGTGTCAGTCCCAGAGTTCTCAAGACCTGCTCAAAACAACTATGTCCGATTCTCCAGCACCTTTTCAACACCAGTCTGAGACTAAATAGAGTCCCAGTGCTGTGGAAAACCTCCTGCCTTGTTCCAGTGCCTAAAAAAACACAACCAGCTGAACCAAGTGACTACAGACCAGTTGCCCTGACATCTCACATCATGAAAGTCCTGGAGAGACTCTTACTGGCTCACCTCAACAAGCAAGTAAACACCTTTCAGGACCCATTCCAGTTTGCATATCGTAATGGACTTGGGGTTGAAGATGCCATCATATACCTGCTCCAGAGAGCACAGTCTCATCTGGACCATTCAGGCAGCACTCTGAGGGTCATGTTCTTTCATTTCTCAGTGCTTTTAATACCATTCAGCCTGCTTTGTTATGTGAGAAGCTCCATAAATTCCAGGTGGATACCTCCACAACCACCTGGATCTATGACTACCTCACAAACAGACCCCAGTTTGTGAGACTGAAAGGTTGTGTGTCTGAGATGGAGGTCAGCAGCACTGGTGCACCACAAGGAACTGTACTCTGGCCATTCCTCTTCACTCTGTACACCTCAGACTTCCAGTACAACTCTGAGTCCTGTCATCTGCAGAAATACTCTGATGACTCTGCAGTTGTGGGGTGTATCAGGGATGGACAAGAAGCAGAGCCTCCAGAACAAGACCTCCTCAAGTTAACTATCTACTACAATATCAAGTTTTCCTTTGGGGATTTATAAAGTATTTTTAATTTCTTCTATTTCTTTTATCCTTTATCAACTCTTTATTTTTGTATATTTCTGATCAATCAACTTGATCAGTTTTTCTTCCATCCACAGTCCAGTAGGATCTGGGAGGAGATTGAGATGTGTCCACTCACCTGTCCGAACACCATGACATCAAACCTGATCCCAAAAGCTTTGTAGAGCGTCCGTTCCTCTGTTCCGTTCTCTGTGTTGTACTTGGCAAACCTGATCAGAAGACGTTCAATAAGCAGATTAATCTCATTTTCTCATCCATTTTTCCTCCTTTCCTCACCTGAAGTTGAGGCCGGGGTACAGTGTTCTGTTGCTTTCCTTCTCATCCAGACGCCTGAAGGAATATTTGGGTCGACAGCTGTGCATGAGCCAGTCCAGGTTGCAGTCCCACTCAATGAGAATGCCGATGACGCCCCCCTGTGGCCGGATGTGGAACCACAACACCTCACTGACGAGGACTTTTCTAGACATATGGGCTGTTTTTATCCATCCACCAAATAAGTCCAGACAAACGTAGATGTTTACATGGGAATAAAGTATTACTGTAAAAGTAATCGAGTAAATCCTTCTCAGTTACAGAGAAGGTTTTTTTCTGAACGTTTGGTTTGTTGCTGTTCCAGGGATCCGCCTGCACCCACCTCCACCGCCATGTCTGAAAACGTCTCGCCAGCCTCGCGGACCACGTCTCCCAGCCTGAAGATGGGACACAGCGCGTCGCGTCCTCTCTGGCAGGTCTTCAGGTAGCCATCGCTCATGTGGGGGAGGATGTTTCGTCTGCAGAACAAAAACACCTTAAAACGCCAACATGGCCGAATCAACCGTCGCCATGACGGCGGAACTCACCGGCTGAAGCTGAAGGCGGGAAACCGGACGTTGTTTTTGATGAGAACGGTGAAGTTTTCAGCTGCTGACAACAAAGCTGGTCTGCAACACACCAGAAAACACGTTACCAGAACCTGGTCCCGGTCCGGTTTCAGGAAACGGAACCAGATCCCGGTCCGGTTTCAGGAAACAGAACCTGGTCCCGGTCCGGTTTCAGGAAACAGAACCTGGTCCCGGTCCGGTTTCAGGAAACAGAACCAGGTCCCGGTCCGGTTAAGGAAACAGAACCTGGTCCCGGTCCGGTTTCAGGAAACAGAATCAGGTCCCGGTCCGGTTTCAGGAAACAGAATCAGGTCCCGGTCCGGTCCCTAACCCTAACCCGGTTTCAGGAAGCAGAACCGCATCTTGGTCTGGTTTAGGGAAGCAGAACCAGATGCCGATCATCAGAACCACATGGTGGATCATCAGGACCACATGGTGGATCATCAGGACCACATGGTGGATCATCAGAACCACATGGTGGATCATGACTGCTGTGTTGTCTGAAAAGCAGATCACCTTGGAGGACTCGTCCGGATCTCGATGGGACACCATGCAGAAACTTCACAGGTTTTCTTCATCACGTCAAACTTCACACAAGATCCCGTCTGAATCCCTGCAGATGACAAACAATAACTCTCCTGTCCTCTGCAACCGGACTGGAGGCCTTCAGGTCCTCTGCAGCCGGACCGGAGCTACATAAAGCCTCTGATAGTGGCTGAATGAAATAAAAAGCTTGACAGCAGGAAAATGACTGAATTTAAGCAAATCTAATCTTTTCTGTATTTAACTACTGAAGTACTTCAGTGAAGGAAACTGGGAGTCATTCATCTTAAAAAACAGTAAAACCAGGGACTATTTCCACAAATGTGTAGTCAGCGTACCATGGCTCTGCTGGTCCCACGCTCCTTTTTCACAGTCCTTATCAGTCCCACACAGTCTGTCTTTACGGGGAACCTGAAATACAGACATGTCCTGAAAGATAAATACTCATCTGTGGAGGACAGGGACATCTAACGTGTACCTGCTTTACCATGCTGTGATGAGTTCAGGTCCAAATAAAATGACCATGTAAGGATCAATTCTGCAAGGCTGACAAAACTATTTAGATCTCACAAGTCAGGAAATGCTTGTCAGGAAAGGCTAGTCAGGAAAGGCTAGTCAGGAAATGCTAGTGAGGAAATACCAGTCAGGAAAGGCTAGTCAGGAAAGGCTAGTCGGGAAAGGCTAGTCGGGAAAGGCTAGTTGGGAAATGCTAGTCGGGAAATGCTAGTCACGAAAAGCTAGTCAGGAAATGCTAGTCAGGAAATGCTAGTCAGGAAATGCTAGTCAGGAAATGCTAGTCGGGAAATGCTAGTCAGGAAATGCTAGTCAGGAAAGGCTAGTCAGGAAATACTAATCAGGAAATGCTAGTCGGGAAATACTAGTCAGGAAAGGCTAGTCAGGAAATGCTAGTCAGGAAATGCTAGAAAAGCTAGTCAGGAAATACTAATCAGGAAAGGCTAGTCAGGAAATAATAATCAGGAAACGCTAGTCAGGAAAGACTAGTCAGGAAATGCTAGTGAGGAAATGCTAGTCGGGAAAGGCTAGTCGGGAAAGGTTAGTCGGGAAAGGTTAGTCGGGAAAGACTAGTCAGGAAATGCTAGTCAGGAAATGCTAGTCGGGAAAGGCTAGTCGGGAAAGACTAGTCAGGAAATGCTAGTCAGGAAAGGCTAGTCGGGAAAGGCTAGTCGGGAAAGGCTAGTCAGGAAATAATAATCAGGAAATACTAGTCAGGAAATGCTAGTCAGGAAATACTAGTCAGGAAATGCTAGTCAGGAAATAATAATCAGGAAATGCTAGTCAGGAAATGCTAGAAATGATAGTCAGGAAATACTAACCAGGAAATAATAATCAGGAAATGCTAGTCAGGAAAGGCTAGTCAGGAAAGGCTGGTCAGGAAAGACTAGTCAGGAAAGACTAGTCAGGAAAGACTAGTCAGGAAAGACTAGTCAGGAAATGCTAGAAATGCTAGTCAGGAAATACTAATCAGGAAATACTAATCAGGAAATGCTAGTCAGGAAATGCTAGTCAGGAAATTCTAATCAGGAAATGCTAGTCAGGAAATGCTAGTCAGGAAAGGCTAGCCAGGAAAGGCTAGCCAGGAAAGGCAAGTCAGGAAATAATAATCAGGAAATGCTAGTCAGGAAATGCTAGAAAAGCTAGTCAGGAAATACTAATCAGGAAATGCTAGTCAGGAAAGGCTAGTCAGGAAAGGCTAGTCAGGAAATAATAATCAGGAAATGCTAGTCAGGAAATGCTAGTCAGGAAAGGCTGGTCAGGAAAGACTAGTCAGGAAATGCTAGTCAGTAAATGCTAGTCAAGAAATACTAGTCAGGAAATGCTAGAAATGCTAGTCAGGAAATACTAATCAGGAAATGCTAGTCAGGAAATGCTAGTCAGGAAATGCTAGTCAGGAAATGCTAGCCAGGAAAGACTACCCAGGAAAGGCTAGTCAGGAAATACTAATCAGGAAATGCTAGTCAGGAAATTCTAGTCAGGCAATACTAATCAGGAAATGCTAGTCAGGAAATGCTAGTCAGGAAATGCTAGTCAGGAAATGCTAGTCAAGAAATGCTAGTGAAGAAATGCTAGTGAAGAAAGGCTAGTCAGGAAAGGCTAGTCAGGAAAGGCTAGTTAAGAAATACTAATCAGGAAAGGCTAGTCAGGAAATGCTAGTCAGGAAATGCTAATTAATTAGATGTGTCTGAAATAAAAATATTTTTTGAGGGTCAGAAAAAACATGTCCTTAATAAAAACACGAGCCAGAAAATGTGAATAAGTTTTACAGTCCAGGAGATAAAAGTTGAGAGAAAGCCGCCAGAGGCCAGGACATGCACGGCGCTACATGGTGTCAATTGTTTACACCTGTGAGGATCAGAACCCCTCTGATTGGTTGTGCCACTGTAGACGGCAGAACCGATACATGTTGGTTTATTTAAATGATTCTTCTCGTATTTCTGCCACTTTGACTACCTGGACCTGGATCTTTTCCCCCAGTCTCTTAGTGTCAGAGTCCTCTCCTCATGCACACCCAGTCCCTTCCATGAGCCCCAGTGGGTTGTGGGATTCCTGAAGCGTGCCTGCGGTCTCTGTTTCTGACGTATTTTTATATTTGTAAAACTGAATGAAGCTGTAAAACTTCTGTCTCCGTACTGTGACGTTATTGATGAACAACAAATAATGAAGGCACCTCGGGGCATTTTCCCTGCTTCTGATTCTTCGTCACGATGACGTTGGTCACCACGAAGAAGGAGTTCTTCCCCTGGAAGACAGAAAGACTTATTTATAGTGTCCAGTCACACAGAACCTCCACAGAAAACTGGCTAACCCACCTGAGAGGGTCCGCTATAGTCCACCACATCCCAGATCACATCCCCAACCCCGGGCAGGGGGGTCAGGGCGACACCCTTCACCTTGGTGGTAACGGAGCTCACCACCAGGTCAAACTCCTGGTACCTCCTGTTCCACAGCATCACCATGCTGACGAATAAAAAGAACATTTTAATCTCATTTCCTGATTTGACACGTCCGGGTTCTTCACAGTTCTGGTTTCAGAGTCCTAACAGACCCAAGATGAAGTCAGGCGTTTTGAGACATGCGGACTAGTTGGCAAAGATCTAATAATCAATATTACTACTACTACTAATAATAATTTAGTTGTTTATTTTGAGCAAATCTCTTCCAGTCCATTTTCTCAAGGCTAACAGGCCAATCTCCTCCTGTCCACATAGAAACATGTAAACCTGACGTTTATTTTACAGCAGCGTGTCAACATGTGCTTCTGGACGACAAACACACAAACAAATCCCTGAAGACATTGAAAATGTTTATGTTGTGTTTAATAAATTTATGATGCAATGGCCGTTCCATTTTAGGTTATTAATGGACAAATAATGAACAAAAATGTAAAACCCAGAAGCCACGACGGTTTCATATCATATTTCAGTCATTGTGGTGAAATAAACCCATATTTGGGGTCAAAAATAAAACTTGCACGAAGAACTTTAGTTTTATATCCCCAGAAAAATTCATCAATTATATTTAAAACCTTCTCGGTCCAGATTAATAACCTCAAATAAAGCACCAAACGCTTTATTTTCTGGACTTTTTATGAATAAATCGTGAGAAATCGGATAAAAATGAAATAAAAAATCTCGTATTTTAAACGAACACGTTTATTTTCTGAGGATGTTTATGAATAAAGATGTTTCAGCAGATCTCCCAGTTCCTCCCAGTTTGTCCCAGTTCCTCCCAGATCAAGCTGCTTCACTCACCAGATGAAAACCAGGATGACTCCGTTCAGGCTCCACTTCAGGCAACCGAGCCGGACCGAGTGGATCCGGACCAGCTTGTTGGTCTGGTACTGACACAGCCCGAACCGGTCGCAGTTCGGCATGTCGGCCCGGATTCCTGCATCCAAATGTCGGACTGTGAAGGAGGAAGTTCTGCGTTTCTTCCTGTGGAGGGTCACATGTCCCCAAGTCCCGCAGCTGATTTCTTTTTATCATTTATTTATTTATTTATTTATTTATTACAAAGAGAGAATTTATCAGTTTACTTTCAGCGTACAAACATAATAAAAACCATTATAGAAATGTTTAAACACAGATCTTGTTCATTATGTTTACATTTCTGGATATAAAATGTTGCTGATATAATGAACAGATTTATTATGAAAAATAAATCTTTCCTTTTTGTTCTAAAGAAGGAAAATCCAACATCTTCCTGTTTCAGACAGAAGTCCTGTAGAGTTTCCAGGTGGTGAAGGAGCAGAAGTCCTGTAGAGTTTCCAGGTGATGAAGGAGCAGAAGTCCTGTAGAGTTTCCAGGTGATGAAGGAGCAGAAGTCCTGTAGAGTTTCCAGGTGATGAAGGAGCAGAAGTCCTGTAGAGTTTCCAGGTGATGAAGGAGCAGAAGTCCTGTAGAGTTTCCAGGTGATGAAGGAGCAGAAGTCCTGTAGAGTTTCCAGGTGAAGGAGCAGAAGTCCTGTAGAGTTTCCAGGTGAAGGAGCAGAAGTCCTGTAGAGTTTCCAGGTGATGAAGGAGCAGAAGTCCTGTAGAGTTTCCAGGTGATGAAGGAGCAGAAGTCCTGTAGAGTTTCCAGGTGAAGGAGCAGAAGTCCTGTAGAGTTTCCAGGTGGTGAAGGAGCAGAAGTCCTGTAGAGTTTCCAGGTGATGAAGGAGCAGAAGTCCTGTAGAGTTTCCAGGTGATGAAGGAGCAGAAGTCCTGTAGAGTTTCCAGGTGATGAAGGAGCAGAAGTCCTGTAGAGTTTCCAGGTGATGAAGGAGCAGAAGTCCTGTAGAGTTTCCAGGTGATGAAGGAGCAGAAGTCCTGTAGAGTTTCCAGGTGATGAAGGAGCAGAAGTCCTGTAGAGTTTCCAGGTGATGAAGGAGCAGAAGTCCTGTAGAGTTTCCAGGTGATGAAGGAGCAGAAGTCCTGTAGAGTTTCCAGGTGGTGAAGGAGCAGAAGTCCTGTAGAGTTTCCAGGTGATGAAGGAGCAGAAGTCCTGTAGAGTTTCCAGGTGATGAAGGAGCAGAAGTCCTGTAGAGTTTCCAGGTGATGAAGGAGCAGAAGTCCTGTAGAGTTTCCAGGTGGTGAAGGAGCAGAAGTCCTGTAGAGTTTCCAGGTGGTGAAGGAGCAGAAGTCCTGTAGAGTTTCCAGGTGGTGAAGGAGCAGAAGTCCTGTAGAGTTTCCAGGTGAAGGAGCAGAAGTCCTGTAGAGTTTCCAGGTGGTGAAGGAGCAGAAGTCCTGTAGAGTTTCCAGGTGAAGGAGCAGAAGTCCTGTAGAGTTTCCAGGTGAAGGAGCAGAAGTCCTGTAGAGTTTCCAGGTGGTGAAGGAGCAGAAGTCCTGTAGAGTTTCCAGGTGATGAAGGAGCAGAAGTCCTGTAGAGTTTCCAGGTGATGAAGGAGCAGAAGTCCTGTAGAGTTTCCAGGTGGTGAAGGAGCAGAAGTCCTGTAGAGTTTCCAGGTGATGAAGGAGCAGAAGTCCTGTAGAGTTTCCAGGTGATGAAGGAGCAGAAGTCCTGTAGAGTTTCCAGGTGATGAAGGAGCAGAAGTCCTGTAGAGTTTCCAGGTGATGAAGGAGCAGAAGTCCTGTAGAGTTTCCAGGTGAAGGAGCAGAAGTCCTGTAGAGTTTCCAGGTGATGAAGGAGCAGAAGTCCTGTAGAGTTTCCAGGTGATGAAGGAGCAGAAGTCCTGTAGAGTTTCCAGGTGATGAAGGAGCAGAAGTCCTGTAGAGTTTCCAGGTGATGAAGGAGCAGAAGTCCTGTAGAGTTTCCAGGTGGTGAAGGAGCAGAAGTCCTGTAGAGTTTCCAGGTGATGAAGGAGCAGAAGTCCTGTAGAGTTTCCAGGTGATGAAGGAGCAGAAGTCCTGTAGAGTTTCCAGGTGATGAAGGAGCAGAAGTCCTGTAGAGTTTCCAGGTGGTGAAGGAGCAGAAGTCCTGTAGAGTTTCCAGGTGATGAAGGAGCAGAAGTCCTGTAGAGTTTCCAGGTGATGAAGGAGCAGAAGTCCTGTAGAGTTTCCAGGTGATGAAGGAGCAGAAGTCCTGTAGAGTTTCCAGGTGAAGGAGCAGAAGTCCTGTAGAGTTTCCAGGTGAAGGAGCAGAAGTCCTGTAGAGTTTCCAGGTGATGAAGGAGCAGAAGTCCTGTAGAGTTTCCAGGTGGTGAAGGAGCAGAAGTCCTGTAGAGTTTCCAGGTGGTGAAGGAGCAGAAGTCCTGTAGAGTTTCCAGGTGAAGGAGCAGAAGTCCTGTAGAGTTTCCAGGTGAAGGAGCAGAAGTCCTGTAGAGTTTCCAGGTGGTGAAGGAGCAGAAGTCCTGTAGAGTTTCCAGGTGATGAAGGAGCAGAAGTCCTGTAGAGTTTCCAGGTGGTGAAGGAGCAGAAGTCCTGTAGAGTTTCCAGGTGAAGGAGCAGAAGTCCTGTAGAGTTTCCAGGTGGTGAAGGAGCAGAAGTCCTGTAGAGTTTCCAGGTGAAGGAGCAGAAGTCCTGTAGAGTTTCCAGGTGATGAAGGAGCAGAAGTCCTGTAGAGTTTCCAGGTGATGAAGGAGCAGAAGTCCTGTAGAGTTTCCAGGTGGTGAAGGAGCAGAAGTCCTGTAGAGTTTCCAGGTGATGAAGGAGCAGAAGTCCTGTAGAGTTTCCAGGTGATGAAGGAGCAGAAGTCCTGTAGAGTTTCCAGGTGATGAAGGAGCAGAAGTCCTGTAGAGTTTCCAGGTGATGAAGGAGCAGAAGTCCTGTAGAGTTTCCAGGTGGTGAAGGAGCAGAAGTCCTGTAGAGTTTCCAGGTGATGAAGGAGCAGAAGTCCTGTAGAGTTTCCAGGTGATGAAGGAGCAGAAGTCCTGTAGAGTTTCCAGGTGATGAAGGAGCAGAAGTCCTGTAGAGTTTCCAGGTGATGAAGGAGCAGAAGTCCTGTAGAGTTTCCAGGTGAAGGAGCAGAAGTCCTGTAGAGTTTCCAGGTGGTGAAGGAGCAGAAGTCCTGTAGAGTTTCCAGGTGAAGGAGCAGAAGTCCTGTAGAGTTTCCAGGTGGTGAAGGAGCAGAAGTCCTGTAGAGTTTCCAGGTGGTGAAGGAGCAGAAGTCCTGTAGAGTTTCCAGGTGGTGAAGGAGCAGAAGTCCTGTAGAGTTTCCAGGTGGTGAAGGAGCAGAAGTCCTGTAGAGTTTCCAGGTGGTGAAGGAGCAGAAGTCCTGTAGAGTTTCCAGGTGAAGGAGCAGAAGTCCTGTAGAGTTTCCAGGTGGTGAAGGAGCAGAAGTCCTGTAGAGTTTCCAGGTGAAGGAGCAGAAGTCCTGTAGAGTTTCCAGGTGAAGGAGCAGAAGTCCTGTAGAGTTTCCAGGTGAAGGAGCAGAAGTCCTGTAGAGTTTCCAGGTGATGAAGGAGCAGAAGTCCTGTAGAGTTTCCAGGTGGTGAAGGAGCAGAAGTCCTGTAGAGTTTCCAGGTGATGAAGGAGCAGAAGTCCTGTAGAGTTTCCAGGTGGTGAAGGAGCAGAAGTCCTGTAGAGTTTCCAGGTGGTGAAGGAGCAGAAGTCCTGTAGAGTTTCCAGGTGATGAAGGAGCAGAAGTCCTGTAGAGTTTCCAGGTGGTGAAGGAGCAGAAGTCCTGTAGAGTTTCCAGGTGGTGAAGGAGCAGAAGTCCTGTAGAGTTTCCAGGTGGTGAAGGAGCAGAAGTCCTGTAGAGTTTCCAGGTGATGAAGGAGCAGAAGTCCTGTAGAGTTTCCAGGTGAAGGAGCAGAAGTCCTGTAGAGTTTCCAGGTGGTGAAGGAGCAGAAGTCCTGTAGAGTTTCCAGGTGATGAAGGAGCAGAAGTCCTGTAGAGTTTCCAGGTGATGAAGGAGCAGAAGTCCTGTAGAGTTTCCAGGTGATGAAGGAGCAGAAGTCCTGTAGAGTTTCCAGGTGGTGAAGGAGCAGAAGTCCTGTAGAGTTTCCAGGTGATGAAGGAGCAGAAGTCCTGTAGAGTTTCCAGGTGATGAAGGAGCAGAAGTCCTGTAGAGTTTCCAGGTGATGAAGGAGCAGAAGTCCTGTAGAGTTTCCAGGTGAAGGAGCAGAAGTCCTGTAGAGTTTCCAGGTGATGAAGGAGCAGAAGTCCTGTAGAGTTTCCAGGTGAAGGAGCAGAAGTCCTGTAGAGTTTCCAGGTGGTGAAGGAGCAGAAGTCCTGTAGAGTTTCCAGGTGGTGAAGGAGCAGAAGTCCTGTAGAGTTTCCAGGTGAAGGAGCAGAAGTCCTGTAGAGTTTCCAGGTGGTGAAGGAGCAGAAGTCCTGTAGAGTTTCCAGGTGATGAAGGAGCAGAAGTCCTGTAGAGTTTCCAGGTGGTGAAGGAGCAGAAGTCCTTCCAGAACTGTGGAGATGTGTACAAAGCCAGGAGGTGCAGAACCGTCTCCACAGAAAGAGCAGCTCACATCCATGATGGCATGTTTCCATGGAGTCTGCAGGATGAAACTTATGGAGGATTTTAAACCAGATTTCTTTCACCTTATTTGTCACAAAAACTTGTTGGGAATTGTCCATATTTCCTTCCAGTTGATCTCATTTCCAGGAGGATTCCAGTATGATCCAAGGTGTGGGACAGATCCACATTCTGTCTGAAATAAGGAACGTGTCTTCCTGTTGGACTTTTAGACAAGGTTCAGCAGATTGGTCCTACTATTGTATCTATGGGATTGGGGAGAGAAGCAGCTTGGAGGTTAGAATCAGTACTTCTGAACAGCGTTGGGATACCAGGAGATAAAGCATCAAATACTTTTGCAAATTCTTTGGGAGTGGCTGGAAATGAAGTCAGACATGAGTTGTCCATTACTGCTGATTCACTAAGATTTTCTCAATCCAATTAGTAGAAAGACTTATTCTTAGATAATATGTCTCCATTGTTCCACATCAAATATTTCTGGGAGAAAAATGATGTTTCTATCTTAGGGACCGTGTTAAAAGGACTTGTTTGTGGAATAATGAAGGTTTTTCTGGAACTTTGTCTACATTATAATTGCAGCCTAATATAAAATTCAGACCACCAAACCTGGAGAAAATGTAACTGGGAATAAAATTCCAAATGGAAACAGGATTTTAAGAAAATATTTTGCCCAACTGATTTGAAAGGTTTTGTTTAGAGAAGCGAAATCTAAGGCGTTTCGTCCACCAATTTCATCGTCATTCATTCCGACTCTTTTTCTGACATAATGTGTTCTGTTCTTCCAGATAAAATTGTCGAGCATACGATCCATATCCTTCCAGGTTTAGTTATCCACGTGAAGAGAGAGGGCAGCATTCGTTAGCCGGGATAAACCTTCAGCTTTGGAGAACAGGACTCTTCCTCTACAGTCAGGTCTGTCTGCAAACATCCATTTACTTTGGATTGAGTTGTTTTAATAAGAGGTGGAAAGTTTGCTAAAACTCTTCTCTTTTGGTCTTTACAGAGGACTATACCTAGATAAGTCGCTTCAGTCTGGACAGAAATATTACAAATATGTTGAATATTACAATCTTTAACAGGTAAGAATTGGTATTTGTTTAAATTCAGAGTCAGGCCAGAAATTTTAGAGAATTCATCAATAACTTGCGAGGCAGTACGACCCTGATTGGCATTCTTAAGAAGGACTGCAGCCTCATCAGCCTGTTGACTGATCAGGACTTCCCTTCCTGCTACGTTTCTACCTCTCAGGGCACCGTTACTGATGTGGGAGGCCAGAATCTGTGTGCAGAGTAAGAATAAGTAGGGGCTGATAGGGCATCCCTGTTGGATCCCGCGTTGGAGACTAAATCTACATGTTGGACCGTTTCTCATTCTAATAGAGCTATTAGCATCTGAGTACAAGGCCTTAGCAGCGTTGCAGAATTTATCACCAAAGCCACATATTTTAAATAAGAGAAATATGATTTCATGTTCGATAGAGTCGAAGGCTTTGTAAAAGTCTAGTATCAAGTCTGAAGTTATCAGCGATGTGTCTGTTCTTCAGAAAGCCAGACTGACTCTCATCTATAATATCATCTAAAACATCTCTCAGTCTTCTGGCCAGAATCAAAGCCATCATTTGATAGTTTATTTAACAGACATATTGGCCTCCAGTTGTCCACAAAGAGTACGTCTTTATTCGGCTTTGGAATAGGAGTAATAAGGCCTGAGTGAGACTCGCTGGGACCCTTTCCGGGACTTTCTACCTTCATCTGGAACAAGAAAGGAGCAGATCCCAGAATGATTTGTAGAATTCAGTTCCCAAACCATCAGTGCCCGGGACTTCTTATTCCTATGGAATGGATTTAATAAGCTCTTCTTCGGTCACAGTGAAGTCTGTCAGAATGTTTCATCATTTTTATAGTGAATGAATGGAGCAGTGTTACCTGCATCATCAGTGATCTTTCCATTCATGTTTAACTGATGAATTGTATTTGATCTGTGCTTTTCCACCTTTTCCTTGATCTTATAAAAGCTCCTTCAGCTTTTTGAAGGTATAACTCATGAAGTTTAGATTGAAGGTTCCAGAGCTGTAATTTATCCTCCTCCTCTACTTCCTCTCACGGTAGTTGGTATGTTAAAGACATTTGAGTCATAAGTTTTTCCTCTTCTGCTGCCTTTAATTAGGCCATTTTAGTGCCATACTCCTGCGATGGACAGACGGGCTGGGTGTCCCTGCCTTTCACCCTAAGACAGCTGGGATAGGCTCCAGCTTCCCCGCCACCCTGAAATGGATTAAGCGGTTGGGAAAATGAATGAATGCATGAAAAGTGCCATACTCTCTTAGGAATTTACTTGCCTCAAATTTAAAAAGTTCCCAATTAATACTGTAGGATTTATCATTTCTGGCCTTCTCCCAAAATAACTTTATCAAACATTTAATTTCAGATTTAACTGTGAGATGTTCTAGGGGCGAGCAGTTTAGTTTCCAGTATGAGGATCTGATATTAATACTAGAAACAGCTATTATTGAAATAATAGCAAATGCCCATTTATTCAACTATGCTGAATGATTGAAATAAAATTGCAGAAGTAGAAGAAATTTAAAAAAAACAAAAGTGACAGTTTTTCTTGTTGCCCCACATCAGGATTTGAACTCTTGAGCTCCTGCTTTGAAGCACACTGACCTACACCCTACACCACCTGTATACTTTCTTATACTTTGGAAAAAGCATTTAGATTCAAGTTTGATACTGGAATGGTTGAAGTGAGACAAACGGTGGAGGACGAGTAGCGTTTCAAAGATTTAGCAAGAAAACACACTGGAGACGGGATATTGATGAACCGGACACTGCAAACCGGTGCAGAGCTCTGAAACCCGTTGACCAGTCGCTGTGCTGAACTTTTTCAAGGTCCAATTTGGTTGGAAGGACTTTCATCCAATCACAAGGCTGAATTTATTTTTACAAAATGCTAAATATCTGAAAAACTACAAAGATTTAAAAAAAAAAAAAAACCGCAGCACACATGTCCCGAAGGAGCTGCAGGGTTTAAAGGAATCATCACCCCGAAATTGCACTTTTTTCGAGTTAAACGTGCGTATTAGTGTTGGGCGGAAGTGGAAACATCCCCGGAAGCTTTTCTGTCGAAGACGGTCGGGTTTTTACGTCTGGACGCTTTATTCGCAGCAAAACTGCCCGCAACACCGAAGTCTCGCAAACGCATTTTTTTTATTTTCTCCCCGTAATGTCGACAACCCGGGGAGCTATTTGCATTAACCTGCCCCTTTTCCAGCCTAAATACACCTGCTGGACCTGCCTCAGTTGCTATTAGCAACAAGCTGTGTGAAGATGTGTGAGCAGCGATCATGTCCACTGCTCGATTGTCTGTTAGCAAAATCAACATCGGCAAGTTTTTTCTCTCCCTTCATCAGCGGACCAAACTACCAGGGACAGATGGATTACATTATTTTTTGCTGATAATGCACCTGCATCTCTGCCGGCTGCAGCCTGTTTGTGCTAAACATTTTGCTAACATTTGGGAAAATACCAGGTGAAGATGGCATCAACCCGGTTGGAAAGACGGGGAATTGCAGATGTAAGCGGCTCAGCATCAATGCAGTCGGTAAGTGTCACTACTGCTATAAAGTTCTGCTTTGTCGTGACTGAGATGCGATTAATCTGATGCCGATAATGCTAATGCTAACGGCTATGCTAACTGGACGAGCCTGAAGGTTTAACTTCCTGTGACGTACAAATGAGCCCCAGGTTGCGGGGTGTGAGCGTGTGTGGGGGCGGGGGCGGTTGGGGTTTGTGTGACTTGGTATGGGTGAGTGAGTAGAGGTGGGGTGGGGGTGTGTATGTGATGGGAGATGTGTGTGGCTGATGGGGGAGGGAGGGTGTGCATGTATATGTGTGTGTGGTTTGGTGGTGGGGGGGTGGTGTCCTGTACCCGGGGAGAGCAGCTGGTGCACTGGGATGCAACCTGGCTGCCACTAGGTGGCGGTCTGGGGATCCTGGTCCTCCGTCGGTGTGGGCTGAGCCCTCTGCCTGCGGGGGCGGGGGGCTGCTCTTGGGCTCTTGGGGCCGTGGGGCCCGCGCTCTGTCTGCCCTGGGGGGCCGGTGCCCGGCGGGATCGGCCCTTGCCGGCCTGGGCCTGCTGGGGCCTGTTCCCCCTGACTGCGGGGGACTCTGGTTGGGGACCTCCTTCGCGGACCTCCTCCTGGGCAGATGCATGGCTGGCTCCGGAGTGGGGGGGTTGGGGTCTGTGCCTGGGGGTGACTGTCGGTTACCCGGGTCTCTGGGTTCTCCTGGCCTGCCTCTAGCCCTAGGCGGGCGGGGTCACATTGGCATGATCACTCTTCTCTGAACACGTTCCACTCTAAATGTTCTGCATGAATGTTCTGCATGTGTCACAGTCACTGAGTCATCCAGCAAGTTTATTCATTAACAGCAGGAAGCTCTCTTTCTGTCTTTCTGGTTTAACTTGCTAGTTTCTGGTCCTCCTGATTGTCAGTGGTTTTGTTCTCCACAGGGACCATGAATCTAGAGTTGGCTGGTGTGGGTGTATATATATTTATGTGGGTGGGTGGGTATGTGTGTATGTATATGTATATATGTATGTATATATATATATATATATTTATTATATATATATATATATATATATATATATATGTGTGTGTGTGTGTGTGTATGTATATATGTATATATATAATGTATGTGCGAGTGTATATACATATATATGTAGGTGGGTATGTATGTGTATATACGTGTATGCATTGATCTCTTTCTTTTGTTTTCTATGTTCTCTTTTCTGTTCTCTTTCTGCCCCTTTTCTGTCCTTTCCAGTCAGGTCCAGCAGCATAAACTCTGTAATACAAGCTATTATCCAAAGCAAATAGAAAAATAAAATAAGAATCCAGAAATACAAGGGGATCATTACATCTATAAAAGTTCCTCTTGGCAAAATAAATTTGCTCAGCAGAACATCCAGAACATCAGTCTGCTGCTTAAATGCTGGACAAGACAAAAAAAAAAAAAAGAGCCCCAGGTTTTATTTTCTTATATCTATCTTATGCTCTGCCACGTAAATGTTTGTAAATGACTTCTCTATTTATTATTGTTCACGCCTGCTACCATATGGTAAGTTTTCATGATGGATGTAGCTTGCTCTCCCCACCATGACATCGCAGCTGTAATTTAACTGATGTTCTACTGCCTTTTATTTCCATCATCGTATTTATTCACCTAACCAGAATGCAAACTTTTTATTTCTGACATCTTCACGTCATGTTTGTAAAACGGGAGCTGTGCAGCTGGATTAATACCTCCAGCTGCAGCCTCTGTGGATGTGGAGGTCTGACTCCTGGTGTGAAGGATCTGAAAGATATGTTTTATTTTATCTACATGCAGTGAAGACACAGAGGTTAGGGAAAATCGTGCCTGTGCATAACTGTGTGAAATAAAATAAGTGGGTTTTTAAAATTCTATGTTAATATTTCAGTGTGTGAAAACCTGTTTTATTTAATCAGCTTTTTAAAAATAAAAGTATGCAAAGCACTTTGTGTTGCCTTTGGCATGAAAGGGCTTTATAAAGTTTGATTTAATCCATTTCTATTACAATATTTGATTACTCTCAAACTGCAGCTATTTACACCTACAATCTATTTATGTGATGATCTGATATTTTTATTTGTATTTGCAGATTTTAGTCCAGCACATCTCACGCCATGCGCAGCACCAGCGGTCTACTGATGTCTAAAAGTTGATGTTGGAGCAGACTGACCCTACAATGCAGGCAACAACTGGAACACAGCTGTCATCAAGGACTTTCCACCCTCTCTGCAGAAATACAGGTTTGTTGTTTGTTTAATTTTACATACAGAAAATGATACTAAATCAAACACATATACATTCTTAATGGAAGCTAAGAGGCACTTTTATTGCTTGTTCTGATGTCAGTATCTGGTTCTGTGCAGAAAAGGAACCCAGACGACAGCAGTGAAGGTAACATCTCAGTCAGTCTGGAGGAAGATGATGATGAAGAGTGCTGTGGAGGCTTGCTCAATCGGCTCCAGAACCACGAGAGTCCACATCAAACCCAGAAAACTCAGCTACTGTGTTAACAGAATCAATAACTAAGAGTGAACATGATCAGTCTTATTTTATTACATTGAAAATGAGCATTGGTTTTATTTCTGTACACTAATAAAGATATTGTGTTTTAAAGAGCTGTGTTATTTTTTTACTTCAGCTTTACATTT
The DNA here is from genome assembly GCF_933228915.1 of Telmatherina bonti. Classification (NCBI taxonomy): domain Eukaryota; kingdom Metazoa; phylum Chordata; class Actinopteri; order Atheriniformes; family Telmatherinidae; genus Telmatherina; species Telmatherina bonti. The sequence continues at coordinate 1,954,586 of NC_136611.1, read as the reverse complement.
TACATTCAGAAGTCAGATGCATCAATGTGTACATGGTAAAGTTGTGTATTTACTTTAATTCAACTGCTTTTGTCCTAAGTGACTGCAACAAAGTTACTATTTGTTATATGTAATATGAAATGGCAAGAACATATATAATCACCTTTTACAGTTATTTGCCATTTGATTAGCTTTATTTCTGAATTTTTGGGCATTGAAGAGAAACTTGCCTCTCATTCCCTCCGACAGGTAAATGTACATAATCCTGCTTATAAATGTTTCCTGCATTTTGTAATGCCCACATGGGCATTCACATTAATGAGCAAATAGTTGTAATTTTAAGTAAATTGCTTGATGATCAGTGAGTGGTGTTGTGAGAATATTTGCGGTAACGCTTTCCTTTGGAATGTTATCAGAAATTAGCCAGAAATCTATCTGTGATTTTAGTGAACCTGGGCGGTTACTCCAACTATAAGAAATATCTTCAGGAATTTTACTCACCAAATGTCAACTAAATTAAATTTTTCCATAAAAGCTTTAATTTTTTAGTTGTATCTTGAGTTTGGGACTTGGCGCCACCTGTCAATCAAGCTGTTTACAGTAATATTAAAGTCTCCACCAATCAGGAGAGTTGAATCAGGATATTTAGAGAGCCAGAAAGCTAGTCTTGCATCTATTAAATCAATTAGTCTACCATTTTCTGGCTTGGTATTATAACCATAGATATTAATAGTGACAAAGATACACAGATTATATTCAACTAAGAGACAAATGTAGTGACCCACAGTCTGAATGTAAAACAGTTCCATTAAAGGTAGCTTTCAACGTTGTAATCCCAGCTGACCTCTCTGAACCGTGTGAACACCAGGCATCATTGTCCCACTGGGACTTCCAGAAGCTTACATCAGCAGCTACAGAATGGCTTTCTGCAAAAAACAGAAATCACATTTCAATTTTTTAGCATATAAGAATAAGGCTTTGCGTTTACAAGCTTGTCTCAATCCCCTGGCATTAAGGGAAACAATGGAGAATGACATAAACAAGAACAGAACAAGTCAGATTTTTGCTTGTTTGTTAATATGAGAAGGTTACTACGGTAATCTCCTACAGGAAGGGGCCGAGCATTGTTACATTAAGTAAAATTTAGGTAAGAATTGTGTAAACATCGTTCTGGAGAACATAAGAATAACTGAAAGGTTAATATTTTTCCTTTTGCACTTAACAGTGTAACCGGCGTGAACATCTGGTGCCACTTCTTAGTCAGTGTGAACAGAGATGTAACATGGCGGGATCTTCTTTTATCCTTCGGAGGGGAAATCTCAGTTCTGTCGATGAAGCCACGACATCCAACATGGTCGGCTTTCTTTCTGTCCCTGCGAGCCCTGTCGATGAGGGGCCAGAGTGTTGGGGAAAATTGTTATGAGTTTGGTTTGTATTAAGTATTAGACATATATGCATTGATTTGCTGTGATCCTGCTGTGTTTTGTGTCTATGCACAAAGCTTTTTTTAAGTTATATGATCCTTGTCTGGAATGTGCAGACAAAGTCTGAGACAGGAAGAGTTTCATGCAGGGCATCTGTTTTTGTCAACTGCTTGGTTGACCAGTTGTCTAAAGGTTAGAGGTTAAAGGTAATAAAGTAATATAGTGAGTGATTGATGCTTAGTGAGTTCAGTTTAGTCTTAAATAAGAGATAATGATTGTTTCATATGGTGTGCTCAGCAACTAGGAGGAGTTAAGCATGGTTTATAATTGGGTGTTACTTCAGCATCTGCAGAGAGAGTTCTCTCTCCAAGCTCCAGCGTGTGCTTGTATTAGTTTATAATAAAATGTTCATTGTAAGAAGACAGTTGACTCATAGATGTATCACAACTTCTCAAGACCAGAGTATTTTCCACCACAGTTTTTGGGGGCTCGTCCGGGATCCTGCGTCAGTCCGCCCAGGTTGGGGATAGACGGGTTGGCCACCTGAATCCACAGATTCATCCTAAGAACCTCAATTAGAGAATTTCAGAGGACAGGACGTCTTTCTCCCACCCGTGGTCGACTACGCCAGGACTCCTTCTGAACCAGTGTGAAAAGGCAATGGTGAGAAGTGTTATTCTAAATTTACATTAATTTTCAGACTCAAACTGGAGTCAAACATTACTAGAAATTTATCACAAATTAATAATCAATATTTTAATTAATAATCACAATATTTTTCTGTTTTGTGGTCAATTGTCTTCATTATTCTCATTGTGACAGGGATTCTCCTCCTCACCTCCTCATCGAAAGAATAACTCAAGGGATAAGAGAATAACTTAAGACGAGATCAGGTTGACGTCATAAATAAAATCCTGTGAGTTTAAGTTAAGTTTAGGTTAAAGTTTAAGTTAAAAATCGTGAGTAACAAGACCAAGTCGTAAGTGCTGTGAGCTAGACGTAGCAAGACCAGACCAGTAAATCTTGTGAGTTACAAGACCGAGACCAGTAAATTAGTCAGTAAGTCCTGTGAGCTCGAGAAGCAAGACCAGGCCAACCTTGAGTTAGAAGACTGAGAGGAAAGCCATCTTGAGTGAGGAGGAACAGAGAAGAAACTGTGTGGGCTGGTTTCTGGAGACATTGAGAATTTTGCCTGATAATTCTACAAAGGTGTGGGATTGACCCTCTGTGTACATCCGCTGCAAACAGAACTAGTTCCTTTGCAGTAGGAGGTTGATGTACAGCACCATTAAGAAGTTGAAATCTCTGTCTTCATGTGAGGGGAAACTGGGGTGGTTGTGTAAAATTTCCTGTGTTAAACTTGATTGGACTGATTGTGTGGAGAATTAAAACCACGTCTTGTGAAGCCACACCGGACTCTCGCAGGAGAGCCTAGAAGCTTGTGTGGGGGTAGACAAACGTGGGGGCACGACCCATTCACATGCATTCATCCAACTGTTGAAGTGAATTGTTTGTGTAAAATCTAATTTACTGCAGTAAGAAAAAAAAAAAACAACAACAAAAAATGTATGAGAGAGTTTCAGATATGAAGGAGTCCAGAGAGGGAAGTGAGAAAAAAGTGTTCATTAAAGGCCTTCTGCTCACTGAAGGAGATGATGTCATAGCATGTTAGGCAGAAACAAACATATAAATCCTGTGTAAAATAGCTGCTTGTGCTTTTCTTCCTAAAGCTTTTATAAGAGCATAAAAGCCACTCCCTGTATGAATGTGGAAACCTTTTCCTAAGGAAAAGCAATTCTTTATTATCACCTGAGAACATTTTAAAGAGCAACAACATATTAAGAATGAAAAATCAGAAATGTGAGAGATGTGATTTATAGTATTAGGAACTTACTATGTTAAATTACTGTACATTGTGTAGGCAATAAACTTAGGTTTCTGTCTGTTCCCTTTCAGACATTCATAAGGTGATTTTTATTCCTTTACTACTGCAATTATTAATTTATGCCTAGCATGTCTAAATAAATTTAGATAAACTGGAAATAAATAATGCAGCTGAAGGATGCTGAAAATAAGCATAATGTTAGGAAAAAAAAGAAAGTTCTTGACCTTAAAATAGGAATGGTGAACCAACGTAACTTTGCCAGAGTAAATTTCTCTTGCAATAAATTCACTTTAGCTAAATGTGAGCGAACGGCAAGAAGAGAAGTTCTCAGAACAAGTGTATCTTCTTAGCAAGATCATGTTCAGCTTTCCCAGGAGAGAACTGAGTTATGAATCCACTGATAATATAGTCTCACACACACAATTACAATGTAATGTTCAAGTTACAGGATGTTCACAGCACAGAACATGGTCCACATAATATGTTTGCCTCAGGATTCAGAAGAAAACTATTATAATTATGAGGCTATGATCTTTATTTTCCCCTTACTGGAGAAGAAAATACACTACATGACCAAATGGTTCAGTCTCAAAAGCTCGTCTGCTGTATGGTGTTGGACACATTGCAGCTTTCCCTTCTAAACCCTTGTCAGCATGCAGCTTGGTCCACAGGGTCCTAAAATTGTCTATCCTGCCTGAAGGGGATTCAGAGGAGGGGCTGGGGGAGAGTGAGTTCTTGATCCGGGTCACTGCAGAGTTCTGGGTGTCACACATGTGGTCAGTCAGGAGACTGGAGCAGAAACGGTCCCTACAACCTAAAGCATCATTCCACCTCCCTTCTGTGTCAGCTCTGAGTCCTGGAGCAGAACCTGATATGCAGATGTGGCTGCATGGACCCGGCCGCTGCTGATGGGGCCCGGGGATCCCAGAACCAGAGGGTCTGGCAGAGCCCTGTTGGTTGTGACTGTGAACAGTGTGGATATGGCTCCTATGGTGGACATTTGAGCTGGATTTTCACCTTTGACCTCTGGAGGTGATGGATCCTCCTTATCCTCAGACTGTGTTTCAGTTGTGGGATTTTCTGGAAGTAAAAGACTAACGGATGTGGCCGGCAGGCAGCACAAATCCCACCCCGACTACAGAATCAGATGATGTTTTCTGGAATGAGCTGCACCCTGATTCTGTCAGAAAGACTGTTGGGTTCACTCAGTTCTCTGTGGAAAACCTGGATCTCCTTCCTTGAACTTTTGCCTACTTTCTGATCCTTTACATGTTACTCTTAATTAATTACACATATGAATCTGATTTATCTACCAGGAAGCTTTGATGAACATGTGTCGGGCACTTCCTGGCATGAATTTCTGATTGTATGCTGATTGGAGGAGAGCATGGTGGCTGTGGTGCGTCTGACTCCTGAGCAGATCGAGTGATACGAGCTGAATGATTATCCACGAGACCAGGCCAAGGAATGAGGCCCTACAACCAAACATTTACTCACTGTTTCTGCTTAGCTTTATACCACATTTATGAGCATGCATAAAATTTCGCACTCCTGCAGACGTCTGCAAGTGAACAATGTCACAGACATCTCTGCTCTGCTGCAGGGAAGCTGAACAGTTCATACAGACAAGTCAACTTCTGGCACGCTGTGCCTTATGAAAAAAAAAAAAAAAAAAAAAAAAAAGTGATGAATACTAAGTTTTTAATGTTTGAGACAGAATAGATGTCAAAAGAGAAAAAATAAGCCGCTATATGACATTGAATAAGAAGGTAGTTTTGTAATTTCCTGACTTCAGTGAATGCAACACAGGTACAACAATCTCCGTGTTTTATTTGCTGACAGCTGGTGTTTTATCCCTAATCTGAATTCATTATTTTGAATTAAAGCAGGTATGCTCAGTGGTTAAAATACACATCAGATGATTTTTGTTTAAAGAGTAGAAGCAACTCTTGCAATGGCTGCCAGTAAACAGACCAGTCTCTTAGTTAACACGCTTAATAAGTAAACAAACAAGTCATTTAAGCCCTGTATGTCTTCAAAATTAACATGAATATGAGGCAGATTATTTGAACAGTATTGATACTTCCAAAGTTAAGCTAACTATGCTAAACCGTTAGCCTTGGCCTTTTCTGTTACACACGTTTGCATTAAAATCATTAAGGAAGAAGTGCTGCTGTGAGTGTGTGCACGTACATGTGTGCGTCGTGTTGTTGTAGATGAAAACAGCTTTACCATCAGTATTAGAAGTTTGTTTCTAAATGCTGCTTTAGTTCAAATGTAGATAGAAAACAAACAGCTTTATTATGACCTGAAGGTCTCTGGCTGTTCAGTACCTGAAGTCCAGCTGTTAAAGATGGGTTTACATCTTGTTGCTTTATGCTTATGCTTATGTTTACAATATATTTGGAATAGAAAGCCAGTCTTATCATGATCTCAGTTTTGTGTGTGTTGCTCCTGCATGGGTCTGTTGGAGTCTGGGAGAGACAAACCAGAGTAAACCATGAGACTAAACTAGACTACATTACTGATTAAATCAACAGTTCTGAATGAGCTTTATTTAATATATGCAGAGATTCTTCAGTGTGGTCCTGCTTCTGTCATTTAGCAGACATGACATAAACAACACGAGCAGTAAATCAGAAAGGAAATTCCAGCATGGATAAGTGTTGGTCAGACTGCTGGGAGTCCAGTTTGACACATGTCCTGCTATGCAGTAGTAGAGGATTTTTCTGGTTGTTGGTTAAGATGAGACGACCTGATAGGAACTTTGCAATAAGTAATTAAATGAATTTGGTTACTTTGAATGCTTACCTACCAGATAACTGAGTGGCCCTAACTGTTGCTTTGTATTGTTCATGATTTACTCTTTGACTGTTTAGCTGAAACTGACTATCCTCTGCACCCCCCAGGCCTGGCCCCTGACCGACCTCTAGTTGACCCTGACTTGATTTTCCTTTTGATGCTGTTTGCTCTGACTGTGACATGGTGGAGGCTGCAGCTCTCCCGTCTCAGTTCTCGTTACTTGAGCTTACTCTTTAGCTGAAAACAAGTCCATGTTTTGGCGCTCTCTTATGAATGACTTTCTGGATGCCATTTTCCTGAATGTTTTCCTCCCACAGGTTGCAGACGGGGAAATTTCCTTCTGGCTCTCTTTTCAGGTCTTCCTTGGACCAAAAGTACTTTCTCTGGTTCTGATGTACATGCGCATGCGTAACATGGAAACATGGGCTTTTTTGTGATTCTTTTTGCAGGACCCTCACCCAAGTGGGCATAGTTCCCTCCAAGACTGCCTGTTCAGACACAGCTCTGTGTGAAAGTAATGTTTTAACATACTGTCCTAACCTCATAAGAACCCTTTTCAGGCATTTGCACACAGGTGAAAGCTGCCCTTCATGAATCAGCATCTATGCAGCTCTATTCACTTCATTTTGTCCTGATGAGAAGCTTTAAACATCAGCGCTGGAACCAACATCGATGGTTTAGGCCATTTCAGGTTTTCCTGACGACCCAGACAGCGGTAAAGGTCGCAGAGTGAGCTGCTTGGCACTACAGATTGCTTGAACCTCCTGAAGCGCTTCAGTCTGAAATTACAGAAGAATAACGCACCACCTAACAAAGGGCAGAATAATCCCTGTGGTTGCGTGGGTAAGTGAGATAGTCTACTCTCACACCTGAAGACCAGCCTTCGCTCTCAAGCAAGATCAGTGTGAGGTGAAGAAAAAAAAGCGCTCCACTGCGACTGTGACATGCCAAGTCCCACCAGAACGTCGACAGTGTCTTCACTACACCTCTGTCACCCCCTAAGAGGAATGATTTGTTTCCACTTTTCTTACATTTATCCTTAGACTCAGATTTTGAAGCTGAAGTAAATGGCTCCTCACTATTGTAATTTCTGAAAGATTCTTTTAAAACCTGATAGGCATGAGGCTCCTGATGTTTTGAGAATGCTGTCTTCTGTATGTATTTTTGCGTTCTGATAACAATTTCTCTTCTTATTGTTGGTCCTGTAGGACCAAGAGGAGGGAGAGTGTTGGGGAAAATTGTTATGAGTTTGGTTTGTATTAAGTATTAGACATATATGCATTGATTTGCTGTGATCCTGCTGTGTTTTGTGTCTATGCACAAAGCTTTCTTTAAGTTATATGATCCTTGTCTGGAATGTGCAGACAAAGTCTGAGACAGGAAGAGTTTCATGCAGGGCATCTGTTTTTGTCAACTGCTTGGTTGACCAGTTGTCTAAAGGTTAGAGGTTAAAGGTAATAAAGTAATATAGTGAGTGATTGATGCTTAGTGAGTTCAGTTTAGTCTTAAATAAGAGATAATGATTGTTTCATATGGTGTGCTCAGCAACTAGGAGGAGTTAAGCATGGTTTATAATTGGGTGTTACTTCAGCATCTGCAGAGAGAGTTCTCTCTCCAAGCTCCAGCGTGTGCTTGTATTAGTTTATAATAAAATGTTCATTGTAAGAAGACAGTTGACTCTTAGATGTATCACAACTTCTCAAGACCAGAGTATTTTCCACCACAGTAGCTTCTTCCGACGTTCTCTGTCTTCTCTTGAGAGGTCTTCGGCAAAATTCAGGTGGTTTTCCTTGAGAAATAAAGATGCTGCTTTCCACAGGCTAGCTCTGGTCACTCGAGAGACAAACTGAATGATGATCGGTCTGGCTTTAGTACCATTGAGCTGCTTGGGGCCGATGCGATGCACAGTATCAACAGAGTCACAGATGCGGCTTTTATGTTCAGGTAGAACAGTTTGGCAGATCTCAATAGCAACCTTACGGGAATCCTCCTTTTCTGTTTCTTTAACAGCAAGGAGCCTGAGATTCCATCTGCGAGAGTATCTCTCTAAATCCGATATCCTCTGCTGGTTTGTGTTCATGCGGTTCTCCTCTTTAGCCACCCTCGTTTCCAGCGTGCCAACTCTTTGCTTGACTTCTTTGATTTCCTCGCATGCAAAGTCTACTGTTTTCTTCAGACAGATGCTAGCTCATCCATTCATTTATTTATTAGCTTTGACAGAGTTCCAACCACATCCTCGTCCTCTATTTGAGAGAGCATTGCTTTCTTTGGAGCCGGAGACTGACTGGGAGACAGGGGTAAAAATGGAAAATCCTCCTTCAGATCCTCCATTACTGGGAGAGCCAGCGAGGTCGTCGAATAGTTGTGGCAGTTATCGATGATAACAGGGTTTCCTCCTGCTGCATCGTGGGTATCGTCTGTAAGCATTAGCTTCCTTTTGGGGTTTTTCAGTTATCTTTTAGAGTCGCGGTTTGACATTTCAGTTTATTCCTTTTCGGACAGTCTCTGATGTGGTTAGTGCAGTGAATACTTCAAAAATTTTACATTACACAGTCGTATTTACCGTATTTATACTTTATATTTCCGCAGCTCAGCAGTAAGCGTCCAATTACACGGCCATCTTGGAACGCCCCCCCTTCTTGTCCGGCAGTTGTGGCTCATCATCCCCGCCGCAGGAATGACGCACATTTTCCTCATGTACACCCCCATTTACTCCTGGTTATGTAAATCCCTTTTTTATTCTTCCATGTTCTGAAGTTGTTTTCTGGGAGTGTTCTTATTGTTACTGGAATGAGAACTAAGATGTTGTTCTTGTATCAGGCCTTGCAACGGTCCAGTCTAAGATCATGTGGGAAACAAACTCTGTGGCTTCTCTCTGACACAAAATCAAGAATTTCTCCGTTGTTTAATTTTTTTCTGGTTTTCATGCAGATAAAGAACTTTTTGTCTCCAACAGAACAAGTGGATTGTTGTGTGGGAAAACTGACCACATCAGTGCAGACTCACACTGGAATGTCACAGACGAGTCAGGTTTTCACCCTGCAGCCACATCAGCGTCAGCTTCCTGCAGGAACTCAACAAGAAATGTGCTAAACTCTAAATATGTAGAAAAGGATCCATTTTTTTCAAAGAAAGGGAAATTTTCAGGGAAACATGAAAAAGTTGAGTGTAGTGTTTTTAAAATGTTGGTTTTGGAGAGCTTTCTCTGCTTTGTTTTTTAGCAGCTTACTTTTATATTGGGGTTTGGGGTAGAGGGGTCCCTTTCTCGGCCAGTTACTCTGCTTTCTTTTTGTATTTTCCTGTTGGTCACTTTAGTCTGGTGCTCAGCTGCCTTGAGCATTTCCTGCTGTCGTTACTCATCTAGCTTTACATACGTAGCTGCTCCAGTCCTTGGGCTCCATGGACGGATATACTGGAATATTAAAGGCTTTAACATCCGATTAAGAGGAAAAGGGTCCTTTCACACCTTAAACAATTTCAAACAGAGATAGCTTTCCTGCAAGAAAGTCATCTTTGCTGCTCAGATAGTAAATGTCTATTAGCCAGCTGGAGGGGACGGTGCTACCACTCTTACTTTCAGACCTTTTTACTCTCTTAAACTCAGATGCTAAAATCCCAGCAAATCTGTACAAACAGCACAGAATACAAAGTCTCCCTCTTTGCTGACGACCTTCTTCTTTACATTTCGAACTCTCACACCTCACTGCCCTCGGCACCATTGTTGCTCAGTCAGTTTGGAAAACTGTCAGGTTATCAACTGAACCTGGACAAAAGCAAACTTTTCCCCATCAACAACAAAGCTTGCACAGATGATTACACAAATTTACCTTTCAGAGTTGTAGAGAATAAACTTATATACCTGGAGATATCAGTCACAAAAAGCACAGACGTATTAAAAAAAAATTATACTCCTTTATTAAATCAGTGTGAACAAACACTGGCACAGTGGTCACCTCGATAGTTGTCTCTTGTAGGGCGCATTAATTCCATTAAGATGAATATCCTGCACAAACTTTTATATCCATTCCAGGTCTTGTCTACATTTATACTCTTCTTTTTTCAATCGACTCAATTCTCTCATTTTTCATTTGGCAGGGTAAGCTCCCCGTCTTAGAAAAACCGATCCGCAAAAAACTAGGGCTAGCGGCAGTTTTACCCTCCCACTTTTCTGTCTCTACTGCTGGGCATCCAGGTCTCTTTCCACCAACTGTTCGGACCGCCTGGACTGGGTAGAGATGGAACTACACCTGGACATACCAACCTCCACTCTTGCAATTCTTTGGTCCCCACTTCCTCTTCCCACCGTGTCCATCGTCAACCCAGTGGTTAAACAATATTTAAAAAATTGTAGGCACAGTTCAGGGCACACGTCAGTCTACGTAATTTCTCCCTTTTTAGCCCAGCAGCTTCTAACCACCTGTTCAAACCCTCCCTCACTGACTCGGGTTTTCTGAAATGGCACATGAAGGGCATCACTAGTTTTAAAGATCTGTTTAGGGACAAAACATTGGCCTTATTTGATCAGGTAAGTAATACCTTTGGACTTCTCAGATCTGATTTCTTTCTATACCTGCAAGCTAGGCACTATTTGCATTCCTATAAGCCTGGCCTTGTCACTCTTCCAGACCCAACAATCATTGAAACAGTTCTCTGTTTAAACCCATTCCAGAAAAGGCCCATATCAGTCCTCTACAACCTCCTGTCAAACCTAAAACTGCCTCCAGTGACTCAGATCAGAGCTGCATGGGAGGAGGACCTAGGCATGACCCTGTCACACACAACCTGGAATTCAATATTTAAACGGATCAATTCATCTTCTTTCGGCACCCGCCACTGCTTAATTCAGTTCAAGGTAGTCGACAGGGTTCACCTCCCCAAATCCAAGCTTTCATGCATTTACCCAAACATTAGTCCATTCTGTGATAAGTGCAAAACTTCTGAAGTCTGACTCATCCATAGGTTCTGGTCTTGCCCCAGACTTGTCATGTTCTGGTTATAGGTTTTCTCTACTTCATCTCTATTATTAAAAGTTAGACAACTGCCGAATCCCCAAATGGTTGTTCGTCATCGCTGGAGAGGAGATGCCCTGATCCTCAATAAAACCTCACACCCTGTTCTTCACTTCCCTCGTGGTCAGACGCTGCGTTCTCCTCTAATGGAGGGACACTGTCCCACCAACACGTAAGCAATATCTAGTGGATCTGATGTTCTATTTGAAGCTTGAAATGATTCTCACTACAGCATGAGAGTAGGAAGTTCCAGGAGATGTTGGGACCCTTTTTAAAAACCTTGCAAAAGACGTGGTATCAGGAGATCTGGTGCAGCTTTAGTTTTACAACACAGACTGATATCTTACAAGTCTTATGTTTTTTTGTAGGGTCAGGCCTTCATACCGACTCTGACCGAGGGAGGAATAGGGTTTTGGGTGTTCATTTTATTCCTTTTTTCTGTGTATTGTTGTTTTGTCGTCTCATTTGTCCTCTCCCCCCACTGTACTGGATCTATAGTTCCTGGATCTGCCTACTTCCCGTGGGCCGGTGTAAAAGTTTCAATTTTTGTATGCTTCATGTCAAAAAATCTCAATAAAAAGATCTTGGATTATCAAAATCAAGTTTTATCAATTTTATTTATGTCATTCAATGATATTTTTAGAACTATTTATTTGAGACCAAGATATCTTACCATGTTGAGTTGTTGTGAGGGGCCACTGACGGGGTAGAACCCTGAAGGCAGCATGCTCTGGTGGGCATCTCTAAATGCACTCAGTAGCCAGTTTATTGGGTAAGACGGGACTAATAACATGTTTAGTTGAAAGCAAGAGACACAAAGTCTGGATCAACGTTTTCATCAAGCTTCCAGAGAGCAGTTTTGATGCTACATGCTCCTCCGTTATCATCGTGTTTATATCTTGCTGCATGTATAAGTGAATGAATGTGGACAAATGAAACATCTCCAGCCTCTGCACAACCACGTCAACTCGCTCTGTTCTCCTTGCAAGGAATATTTTTAAAACATGTTGTTGGAAAAGTACTACTGAGAACCCGTTTTGTGTGTTTTCCATGTTTATGTCTCATAAAAACAGAATTTCCACGCAGTCATTGCCTGTAAAAGCATTTAATAGCTGCGAGTTGGGATTTCTCTGCACTTTGTAACTCGTGGTATTTTGCCAGAAACCTCAGCGGAGAATTTTCTGTAGATTTTGCTTGAACTTCAGCAGGTCGGAGTCATCCTGCATCTTCTGCATCATTCCGCTGCGATCCAGGATTTTCTCGTGAGCCTCGTCAAACAGCTTTCCATGCAACTCCTTCTTCACTCGGTCTCTCCAGGCCACCAGCTTCGGCCGGCCTTCAAAGCCGTCCACACCGGCTGACAGAGGCTGGAAAACATCAGACCAGGAAAAGAAACTTTTCATGCCATCTGTGCCACGCCCACTACGGTACACGCTCTCATCGTCGCTTGATGTTTGGATGAAGATCATTCAGGATGAGGATCGGTTCATCATTCTGAATGAAACTTTTGGAGGAGATGGAGTCAAAGATTCATGCAGCTCAGGTGAAACAAAGTCCAGGTAGTTTTCCTGTTTGGTCCTTGTGATCCCATCTGGAATCTGGGACACACAACTCTTTCCCACAGTCCTTAAACGCATCTCCAGCTGTTCTATCAGGATGTATAACAAGAGTGCCAAAGTCTGGTCCACGAGATCTACCAACCTGGGAACCAGACTTCCATCTGGTCCAGGTCTGCAGAGACCTGGGAACCAGACCTCCATCTGGTCCAGGTCTGCAGAGACCTGGGAACCAGACTTCCATCTGGTCCAGGTCTGCAGAGACCTGGGAACCAGACCTCCATCTGGTCCAGGTCTGCAGAGACCTGAAAACCAGACTTCCATCTGGTCCAGGTCTGCAGAGACCTGGGAACCAGACCTCCATTTGGTCCAGGTCTGCAGAGACCAGGGAACCAGACTTCCATCTGGTCCAGGTCTGCAGAGACCTGGGAACCAGACCTCCATCTGGTCCAGGTCTGCAGAGACCAGGGAACCAGACTTCCATCTGGTCCAGGTCTGCAGAGACCTGGGAACCAGACCTCCATTTGGTCCAGGTCTGCAGAGACCAGGGAACCAGACCTCCATCTGGTCCAGGTCTGCAGAGACCTGGGAACCAGACCTCCATCTGGCCCATGTCTGCAGAGACCTGGGAACCAGACCTCCATCTGGTCCAGGTCTGCAGAGACCTTGGAACCAGACCTCCATCTGGTCCAGGTCTGCAGAGACCTGGGAACCAGACCTCCATCTGGTCCAGGTCTGCAGAGACCTGGGAACCAGACCTCCATCTGGCCCAGGTCTGCAGAGACCTGGGAACCAGACCTCCATCTGGTCCAGGTCTGCAGAGACCTGGGAACCAGACCTCCATCTGGTCCAGGTCTGCAGAGACCTGGGAAGCAGACTTCCATCTGGTCCAGGTCTGCAGAGACCTGGGAACCAGACCTCCATCTGGTCCAGGTCTGCAGAGACCTGGGAAGCAGACTTCCATCTGGTCCAGGTCTGCAGAGACCTGAGAACCAGACTTCCATCTGGTCCAGGTCTGCAGAGACCTGGGAAGCAGACTTCCATCTGGTCCAGGTCTGCAGAGACCTGAGAACCAGACTTCCATCTGGTCCAGGGCTGCAGAGACCAGGGAACCAGACTTCCATTTGGTCCAGGTCTGCAGAGACCTGGGAACCAGACTTCCATCTGGTCCAGGTCTGCAGAGACCTGGGAACCAGACCTCCATCTGGTCCAGGTCTGCAGAGACCTGGGAAGCAGACTTCCATCTGGTCCAGGTCTGCAGAGACCTGAGAACCAGACTTCCATCTGGTCCAGGTCTGCAGAGACCTGGGAAGCAGACTTCCATCTGGTCCAGGTCTGCAGAGACCTGGGAACCAGACCTCCATCTGGTCCAGGTCTGCAGAGACCTGGGAACCAGACTTCCATCTGGTCCAGGTCTGCAGAGACCTGGGAACCAGACCTCCATCTGGTCCAGGTCTGCAGAGACCTGGGAAGCAGACTTCCATCTGGTCCAGGTCTGCAGAGACCTGAGAACCAGACTTCCATCTGGTCCAGGTCTGCAGAGACCTGGGAACCAGACTTCCATCTGGTCCAGGTCTGCAGAGACCTGAGAACCAGACTTCCATCTGGTCCAGGTCTGCAGAGACCTGAGAACCAGACTTCCATCTGGTCCAGGTCTGCAGAGACCAGGGAACCAGACCTCCATTTGGTCCAGGTCTGCAGAGACCTGGGAACCAGACATCCATCTGGTCCAAGTCTAGGCCTGGGAACCAGACTTCCATCTGGTCCAGGTCTGCAGAGACCTGGTAACCAGACTTCCATCTGGTCCAGGTCTGCAGAGACCTGGGAACCAGACCTCCATTTGGTCCAGGTCTGCAGAGACCTGGGAACCAGACTTCCATCTGGTCCAGGTCTGCAGAGACCTGGGAACCAGACCTCCATCTGGTCCAGGTCTGCAGAGACCTGAGAACCAGACTTCCATCTGGTCCAGGTCTGCAGAGACCAGGGAACCAGACCTCCATTTGGTCCAGGTCTGCAGAGACCTGGGAACCAGACATCCATCTGGTCCAAGTCTAGGCCTGGGAACCAGACCTCCATCTGGTCCAGGTCTGCAGAGACCTGGGAAGCAGACTTCCATCTGGTCCAGGTCTGCAGAGACCTGGGAACCAGACCTCCATTTGGTCCAGGTCTGCAGAGACCTGGGAACCAGACTTCCATCTGGTCCAGGTCTGCAGAGACCTGGGAACCAGACCTCCATCTGGTCCAGGTCTGCAGAGACCTGGGAAGCAGACTTCCATCTCGTCCAGGTCTGCAGAGACCTGAGAACCAGACTTCCATCTGGTCCAGGTCTGCAGAGACCTGGGAAGCAGACTTCCATCTGGTCCAGGTCTGCAGAGACCTGGGAACCAGACTTCCATCTGGTCCAGGTCTGCAGAGACCTGGGAACCAGACCTCCATCTGGTCCAGGTCTGCAGAGACCTGAGAACCAGACTTCCATCTGGTCCAGGTCTGCAGAGACCAGGGAACCAGACCTCCATTTGGTCCAGGTCTGCAGAGACCTGGGAACCAGACATCCATCTGGTCCAAGTCTAGGCCTGGGAACCAGACTTCCATCTGGTCCAGGTCTGCAGAGACCTGGTAACCAGACTTCCATCTGGTCCAGGTCTGCAGAGACCTGGAAACCAGACTTCCATCTGGTCCAGGTCTGCAGAGACCTGGAAACCAGACTTCCATCTGTTCCAGGTCTGCAGAGACCTGGGAACCAGACTTCCATCTGTTCCAGGTCTGCAGAGACCAGGGAACCAGACCTCCATCTGGTCCAGGTCTGCAGAGACCTGGGAACCAGACCTCCATCTGGTCAAGGTCTAGGCCTGGGAACCAGACCTCCATCTGGTCCAGGTCTAGGCCTGGGAACCAGACTTCCATCTGGTCCAGGTCTAGGCCTGGGAACATAGACCTCCATTTGGTCCAGGTCTAGGCCTGGGAACCAGACCTCCATCTGGTCCAGGTCTAGGCCTGGGAACCAGACCTCCATCTGGTCCAGGACTAGGCCTGGGAACCAGACCTCCATCTGGTCCAGGTCTAGGCCTGGGAACCAGACCTCCATCTGGTCCAGGTCTAGGCCTGGGAACCAGACTTCCATCTGGTCCAGGTCTAGGCCTGGGAACCAGACCTCCATCTGGTCCAGGTCTAGGCCTGGGAACCAGACCTCCATCTGGTCCAGGTCTAGGCCTGGGAACCAGACCTCCATCTGGTCCAGGTCTAGGCCTGGGAACCAGACCTCCATCTGGTCAAGGTCTAGGCCTGGGAACCAGATCTCCATCTGGTCCAGGTCTAGGCCTGGGAACCAGACTTCCATCTGGTCCAGGTCTAGGCCTGGGAACATAGACCTCCATTTGGTCCAGGTCTAGGCCTGGGAACCAGACTTCCATCTGGTCCAGGTCTAGGCCTGGGAACCAGACCTCCATCTGGTCCAGGTCTAGGCCTGGGAACCAGACTTCCATCTGGTCCAGGTCTAGGCCTGGGAACCAGACCTCCATCTGGTCCAGGTCTAGGCCTGGGAACCAGACCTCCATCTGGTCCAGGTCTAGGCCTGGGAATCAGACCTCCATCTGGTCCAGGTCTAGGCCTGGGAACCAGACCTCCATCTGGTCCAGGTCTAGGCCTGGGAACCAGACCTCCATCTGGTCCAGGTCTAGGCCTGGGAATAAGACCTCCATCTGGTCCAGGTCTAAGCCTGGGAACCAGACCTCCATTTGGTCCAGGTCTGCAGAGACCTGAGAACCAGACCTCCATCTGGTCCAGGTCTGCAGAGACCTGGGAACCAGACCTCCATTTGGTCCAGGTCTGCAGAGACCAGGGAACCAGACCTCCATTTGGTCCAGGTCTGCCGAGACCTGAGAACCAGACCTCCATCTGGTCCAGGTCTGCAGAGACCTGGGAAGCAGACTTCCATCTGGTCCAGGTCTGCAGAGACCTGGGAAGCAGACTTCCATCTGGTCCAGGTCTGCAGAGACCTGAGAACCAGACTTCCATCTGGTCCAGGTCTGCAGAGACCTGGGAAGCAGACTTCCATCTGGTCCAGGTCTGCAGAGACCTGGGAACCAGACTTCCATCTGGTCCAGGTCTGCAGAGACCAGGGAACCAGACTTCCATCTGGTCCAGGTCTGCAGAGACCTGGGAACCAGACCTCCATCTGGTCCAGGTCTGCAGAGACCTGAGAACCAGACTTCCATCTGGTCAAGGTCTGCAGAGACCAGGGAACCAGACCTCCATTTGGTCCAGGTCTGCAGAGACCTGGGAACCAGACATCCATCTGGTCCAAGTCTAGGCCTGGGAACCAGACTTCCATCTGGTCCAGGTCTGCAGAGACCTGGTAACCAGACTTCCATCTGGTCCAGGTCTGCAGAGACCTGGGAACCAGACCTCCATTTGGTCCAGGTCTGCAGAGACCTGGGAACCAGACTTCCATCTGGTCCAGGTCTGCAGAGACCTGGGAACCAGACCTCCATCTGGTCCAGGTCTGCAGAGACCTGGGAAGCAGACTTCCATCTGGTCCAGGTCTGCAGAGACCTGAGAACCAGACTTCCATCTGGTCCAGGTCTGCAGAGACCTGGGAACCAGACTTCCATCTGGTCCAGGTCTGCAGAGACCTGGGAACCAGACCTCCATCTGGTCCAGGTCTGCAGAGACCTGAGAACCAGACTTCCATCTGGTCCAGGTCTGCAGAGACCAGGGAACCAGACCTCCATTTGGTCCAGGTCTGCAGAGACCTGGGAACCAGACATCCATCTGGTCCAAGTCTAGGCCTGGGAACCAGACTTCCATCTGGTCCAGGTCTGCAGAGACCTGGTAACCAGACTTCCATCTGGTCCAGGTCTGCAGAGACCTGGAAACCAGACTTCCATCTGGTCCAGGTCTGCAGAGACCTGGAAACCAGACTTCCATCTGTTCCAGGTCTGCAGAGACCTGGGAACCAGACTTCCATCTGTTCCAGGTCTGCAGAGACCAGGGAACCAGACCTCCATCTGGTCCAGGTCTGCAGAGACCTGGGAACCAGACCTCCATCTGGTCCAGGTCTGCAGAGACCTGGGAACCAGACTTCCATCTGGTCCAGGTCTAGGCCTGGGAACCAGACCTCCATCTGGTCCAGGTCTAGGCCTGGGAACCAGACTTCCATCTGGTCCAGGTCTAGGCCTGGGAACATAGACCTCCATTTGGTCCAGGTCTAGGCCTGGGAATCAGACCTCCATCTGGTCCAGGTCTAGGCCTGGGAACCAGACTTCCATCTGGTCCAGGTCTAGGCCTGGGAACCAGACCTCCATCTGGTCCAGGTCTAGGCCTGGGAACCAGACCTCCATCTGGTCCAGGTCTAGGCCTGGGAACCAGACTTCCATCTGGTCCAGGTCTAGGCCTGGGAACCAGACCTCCATCTGGTCCAGGTCTAGGCCTGGGAACCAGACCTCCATCTGGTCCAGGTCTAGGCCTGGGAACCAGACCTCCATCTGGTCCAGGTCTAGGCCTGGGAACCAGACCTCCATCTGGTCAAGGTCTAGGCCTGGGAACCAGACCTCCATCTGGTCCAGGTCTGCAGAGACCTGGGAACCAGACCTCCATCTGGTCAAGGTCTAGGCCTGGGAACCAGACCTCCATCTGGTCCAGGTCTAGGCCTGGGAACCAGACTTCCATCTGGTCCAGGTCTAGGCCTGGGAACATAGACCTCCATTTGGTCCAGGTCTAGGCCTGGGAACCAGACCTCCATCTGGTCCAGGTCTAGGCCTGGGAACCAGACCTCCATCTGGTCCAGGTCTAGGCCTGGGAACCAGACCTCCATCTGGTCCAGGTCTAGGCCTGGGAACCAGACCTCCATCTGGTCCAGGTCTAGGCCTGGGAACCAGACCTCCATCTGGTCCAGGTCTAGGCCTGGGAATAAGACCTCCATCTGGTCCAGGTCTAAGCCTGGGAACCAGACCTCCATTTGGTCCAGGTCTGCAGAGACCAGGGAACCAGACCTCCATTTGGTCCAGGTCTGCAGAGACCTGAGAACCAGACCTCCATCTGGTCCAGGTCTGCAGAGACCTGGGAACCAGACCTCCATTTGGTCCAGGTCTGCAGAGACCAGGGAACCAGACCTCCATTTGGTCCAGGTCTGCCGAGACCTGAGAACCAGACCTCCATCTGGTCCAGGTCTGCAGAGACCTGGGAAGCAGACTTCCATCTGGTCCAGGTCTGCAGAGACCTGGGAAGCAGACTTCCATCTGGTCCAGGTCTGCAGAGACCTGAGAACCAGACTTCCATCTGGTCCAGGTCTGCAGAGACCTGGGAAGCAGACTTCCATCTGGTCCAGGTCTGCAGAGACCTGGGAACCAGACTTCCATCTGGTCCAGGTCTGCAGAGACCAGGGAACCAGACTTCCATCTGGTCCAGGTCTGCAGAGACCTGGGAACCAGACCTCCATCTGGTCCAGGTCTGCAGAGACCTGAGAACCAGACTTCCATCTGGTCAAGGTCTGCAGAGACCAGGGAACCAGACCTCCATTTGGTCCAGGTCTGCAGAGACCTGGGAACCAGACATCCATCTGGTCCAAGTCTAGGCCTGGGAACCAGACTTCCATCTGGTCCAGGTCTGCAGAGACCTGGTAACCAGACTTCCATCTGGTCCAGGTCTGCAGAGACCTGGGAACCAGACTTCCATCTGGTCCAGGTCTGCAGAGACCTGGGAACCAGACCTCCATTTGGTCCAGGTCTGCAGAGACCTGGGAACCAGACTTCCATCTGGTCCAGGTCTGCAGAGACCTGGGAACCAGACCTCCATCTGGTCCAGGTCTGCAGAGACCTGGGAAGCAGACTTCCATCTGGTCCAGGTCTGCAGAGACCTGAGAACCAGACTTCCATCTGGTCCAGGTCTGCAGAGACCTGGGAACCAGACTTCCATCTGGTCCAGGTCTGCAGAGACCTGGGAACCAGACCTCCATCTGGTCCAGGTCTGCAGAGACCTGAGAACTGGACTTCCATCTGGTCCAGGTCTGCAGAGACCAGGGAACCAGACCTCCATTTGGTCCAGGTCTGCAGAGACCTGGGAACCAGACATCCATCTGGTCCAAGTCTAGGCCTGGGAACCAGACTTCCATCTGGTCCAGGTCTGCAGAGACCTGGTAACCAGACTTCCATCTGGTCCAGGTCTGCAGAGACCTGGAAACCAGACTTCCATCTGGTCCAGGTCTGCAGAGACCTGGAAACCAGACTTCCATCTGTTCCAGGTCTGCAGAGACCTGGGAACCAGACTTCCATCTGTTCCAGGTCTGCAGAGACCAGGGAACCAGACCTCCATCTGGTCCAGGTCTGCAGAGACCTGGGAACCAGACCTCCATCTGGTCCAGGTCTGCAGAGACCTGGGAACCAGACTTCCATCTGGTCCAGGTCTAGGCCTGGGAACCAGACCTCCATCTGGTCCAGGTCTAGGCCTGGGAACCAGACTTCCATCTGGTCCAGGTCTAGGCCTGGGAACATAGACCTCCATTTGGTCCAGGTCTAGGCCTGGGAATCAGACCTCCATCTGGTCCAGGTCTAGGCCTGGGAACCAGACTTCCATCTGGTCCAGGTCTAGGCCTGGGAACCAGACCTCCATCTGGTCCAGGTCTAGGCCTGGGAACCAGACCTCCATCTGGTCCAGGTCTAGGCCTGGGAACCAGACTTCCATCTGGTCCAGGTCTAGGCCTGGGAACCAGACCTCCATCTGGTCCAGGTCTAGGCCTGGGAACCAGACCTCCATCTGGTCCAGGTCTAGGCCTGGGAACCAGACCTCCATCTGGTCCAGGTCTAGGCCTGGGAACCAGACCTCCATCTGGTCAAGGTCTAGGCCTGGGAACCAGACCTCCATCTGGTCCAGGTCTGCAGAGACCTGGGAACCAGACCTCCATCTGGTCAAGGTCTAGGCCTGGGAACCAGACCTCCATCTGGTCCAGGTCTAGGCCTGGGAACCAGACTTCCATCTGGTCCAGGTCTAGGCCTGGGAACATAGACCTCCATTTGGTCCAGGTCTAGGCCTGGGAACCAGACCTCCATCTGGTCCAGGTCTAGGCCTGGGAACCAGACCTCCATCTGGTCCAGGTCTAGGCCTGGGAACCAGACCTCCATCTGGTCCAGGTCTAGGCCTGGGAACCAGACCTCCATCTGGTCCAGGTCTAGGCCTGGGAACCAGACTTCCATCTGGTCCAGGTCTAGGCCTGGGAACCAGACCTCCATCTGGTCCAGGTCTAGGCCTGGGAACCAGACCTCCATCTGGTCCAGGTCTAGGCCTGGGAACCAGACCTCCATCTGGTCCAGGTCTAGGCCTGGGAACCAGACCTCCATCTGGTCAAGGTCTAGGCCTGGGAACCAGATCTCCATCTGGTCCAGGTCTAGGCCTGGGAACCAGACTTCCATCTGGTCCAGGTCTAGGCCTGGGAACATAGACCTCCATTTGGTCCAGGTCTAGGCCTGGGAACCAGACTTCCATCTGGTCCAGGTCTAGGCCTGGGAACCAGACCTCCATCTGGTCCAGGTCTAGGCCTGGGAACCAGACTTCCATCTGGTCCAGGTCTAGGCCTGGGAACCAGACCTCCATCTGGTCCAGGTCTAGGCCTGGGAACCAGACCTCCATCTGGTCCAGGTCTAGGCCTGGGAATCAGACCTCCATCTGGTCCAGGTCTAGGCCTGGGAACCAGACCTCCATCTGGTCCAGGTCTAGGCCTGGGAACCAGACCTCCATCTGGTCCAGGTCTAGGCCTGGGAATAAGACCTCCATCTGGTCCAGGTCTAAGCCTGGGAACCAGACCTCCATTTGGTCCAGGTCTGCAGAGACCAGGGAACCAGACCTCCATTTGGTCCAGGTCTGCAGAGACCTGAGAACCAGACCTCCATCTGGTCCAGGTCTGCAGAGACCTGGGAACCAGACCTCCATTTGGTCCAGGTCTGCAGAGACCAGGGAACCAGACCTCCATTTGGTCCAGGTCTGCCGAGACCTGAGAACCAGACCTCCATCTGGTCCAGGTCTGCAGAGACCTGGGAAGCAGACTTCCATCTGGTCCAGGTCTGCAGAGACCTGGGAAGCAGACTTCCATCTGGTCCAGGTCTGCAGAGACCTGAGAACCAGACTTCCATCTGGTCCAGGTCTGCAGAGACCTGGGAAGCAGACTTCCATCTGGTCCAGGTCTGCAGAGACCTGGGAACCAGACTTCCATCTGGTCCAGGTCTGCAGAGACCAGGGAACCAGACTTCCATCTGGTCCAGGTCTGCAGAGACCTGGGAACCAGACCTCCATCTGGTCCAGGTCTGCAGAGACCTGAGAACCAGACTTCCATCTGGTCAAGGTCTGCAGAGACCAGGGAACCAGACCTCCATTTGGTCCAGGTCTGCAGAGACCTGGGAACCAGACATCCATCTGGTCCAAGTCTAGGCCTGGGAACCAGACTTCCATCTGGTCCAGGTCTGCAGAGACCTGGTAACCAGACTTCCATCTGGTCCAGGTCTGCAGAGACCTGGGAACCAGACCTCCATTTGGTCCAGGTCTGCAGAGACCTGGGAACCAGACTTCCATCTGGTCCAGGTCTGCAGAGACCTGGGAACCAGACCTCCATCTGGTCCAGGTCTGCAGAGACCTGGGAAGCAGACTTCCATCTGGTCCAGGTCTGCAGAGACCTGAGAACCAGACTTCCATCTGGTCCAGGTCTGCAGAGACCTGGGAACCAGACTTCCATCTGGTCCAGGTCTGCAGAGACCTGGGAACCAGACCTCCATCTGGTCCAGGTCTGCAGAGACCTGAGAACCAGACTTCCATCTGGTCCAGGTCTGCAGAGACCAGGGAACCAGACCTCCATTTGGTCCAGGTCTGCAGAGACCTGGGAACCAGACATCCATCTGGTCCAAGTCTAGGCCTGGGAACCAGACTTCCATCTGGTCCAGGTCTGCAGAGACCTGGTAACCAGACTTCCATCTGGTCCAGGTCTGCAGAGACCTGGAAACCAGACTTCCATCTGGTCCAGGTCTGCAGAGACCTGGAAACCAGACTTCCATCTGTTCCAGGTCTGCAGAGACCTGGGAACCAGACTTCCATCTGTTCCAGGTCTGCAGAGACCAGGGAACCAGACCTCCATCTGGTCCAGGTCTGCAGAGACCTGGGAACCAGACCTCCATCTGGTCCAGGTCTGCAGAGACCTGGGAACCAGACTTCCATCTGGTCCAGGTCTAGGCCTGGGAACCAGACCTCCATCTGGTCCAGGTCTAGGCCTGGGAACCAGACTTCCATCTGGTCCAGGTCTAGGCCTGGGAACATAGACCTCCATTTGGTCCAGGTCTAGGCCTGGGAATCAGACCTCCATCTGGTCCAGGTCTAGGCCTGGGAACCAGACTTCCATCTGGTCCAGGTCTAGGCCTGGGAACCAGACCTCCATCTGGTCCAGGTCTAGGCCTGGGAACCAGACCTCCATCTGGTCCAGGTCTAGGCCTGGGAACCAGACTTCCATCTGGTCCAGGTCTAGGCCTGGGAACCAGACCTCCATCTGGTCCAGGTCTAGGCCTGGGAACCAGACCTCCATCTGGTCCAGGTCTAGGCCTGGGAACCAGACCTCCATCTGGTCCAGGTCTAGGCCTGGGAACCAGACCTCCATCTGGTCAAGGTCTAGGCCTGGGAACCAGACCTCCATCTGGTCCAGGTCTAGGCCTGGGAACCAGACTTCCATCTGGTCCAGGTCTAGGCCTGGGAACATAGACCTCCATTTGGTCCAGGTCTAGGCCTGGGAACCAGACCTCCATCTGGTCCAGGTCTAGGCCTGGGAACCAGACCTCCATCTGGTCCAGGTCTAGGCCTGGGAACCAGACTTCCATCTGGTCCAGGTCTAGGCCTGGGAACCAGACCTCCATCTGGTCCAGGTCTAGGCCTGGGAACCAGACCTCCATCTGGTCCAGGTCTAGGCCTGGGAATCAGACCTCCATCTGGTCCAGGTCTAGGCCTGGGAACCAGACCTCCATCTGGTCCAGGTCTAGGCCTGGGAACCAGACCTCCATCTGGTCCAGGTCTAGGCCTGGGAATCAGACCTCCATCTGGTCCAGGTCTGCAGAGACCAGGGAACCAGACCTCCATTTGGTCCAGGTCTGCAGAGACCTGAGAACCAGACCTCCATCTGGTCCAGGTCTGCAGAGACCTGGGAACCAGACCTCCATTTGGTCCAGGTCTGCAGAGACCAGGGAACCAGACCTCCATTTGGTCCAGGTCTGCCGAGACCTGAGAACCAGACCTCCATCTGGTCCAGGTCTGCAGAGACCTGGGAACCAGACCTCCATCTGGTCCAGGTCTGCAGAGACCAGGGAACCAGACCTCCATCTGGTCCAGGTCTGCAGAGACCTGGGAACCAGACCTCCATCTGGTCCAGGTCTGCAGAGACCTGGGAACCAGACCTCCATCTGGTCCAGGTCTGCAGAGACCTGGGAAGCAGACATCCATCTGGTCCAAGTCTAGGCCTGGGAACCAGACCTCCATCTGGTCCAGGTCTGCAGAGACCTGGGAAGCAGACTTCCATCTGTTCCAGGTCTGCAGAGACCTGGGAACCAGACCTCCATCTGGTCCAGGTCTGCAGAGACCTGGGAACCAGACCTCCATCTGGTCCAGGTCTGCAGAGACCTGGGAACCAGACTTCCATCTGGTCCAGGTCTGCAGAGTCCTGGGAACCAGACCTCCATCTGGTCCAGGTCTGCAGAGACCTGGGAACCAGACCTCCATCTGCTCTAGGTCTGCAGAGACCTGGGAACCAGACCTCCATCTGTTCCAGGTCTAGGCCTGGGAACCAGACTTCCATCTGTTCCAGGTCTGCAGAGACCTGGGAAGCAGACTTCCATCTGTTCCAGGTCTGCAGAGACCTGGGAACCAGACCTCCATCTGGTCAAGGTCTAGGCCTGGGAACCAGACCTCCATCTGGTCCAGGTCTAGGCCTGGGAACCAGACTTCCATCTGGTCCAGGTCTAGGCCTGGGAACATAGACCTCCATTTGGTCCAGGTCTAGGCCTGGGAACCAGACCTCCATCTGGTCCAGGTCTAGGCCTGGGAACCAGACCTCCATCTGGTCCAGGTCTAGGCCTGGGAACCAGACCTCCATCTGGTCCAGGTCTAGGCCTGGGAACCAGACTTCCATCTGGTCCAGGTCTAGGCCTGGGAACCAGACCTCCATCTGGTCCAGGTCTAGGCCTGGGAACCAGACCTCCATCTGGTCCAGGTCTAGGCCTGGGAACCAGACTTCCATCTGGTCCAGGTCTAGGCCTGGGAACATAGACCTCCATTTGGTCCAGGTCTAGGCCTGGGAACCAGACCTCCATCTGGTCCAGGTCTAGGCCTGGGAACCAGACTTCCATCTGGTCCAGGTCTAGGCCTGGGAACCAGACTTCCATCTGGTCCAGGTCTAGGCCTGGGAACATAGACCTCCATTTGGTCCAGGTCTAGGCCTGGGAACATAGACCTCCATTTGGTCCAGGTCTAGGCCTGGGAACCAGACCTCCATCTGGTCCAGGTCTAGGCCTGGGAACCAGACTTCCATCTGGTCCAGGTCTAGGCCTGGGAACATAGACCTCCATTTGGTCTAGGTCTAGGCCTGGGAACATAGACCTCCATCTGGTCCAGGTCTAGGCCTGGGAACCAGACCTCCATCTGGTCCAGGTCTAGGCCTGGGAACCAGACTTCCATCTGGTCCAGGTCTAGGCCTGGGAACCAGACCTCCATCTGGTCCAGGTCTAGGCCTGGGAACCAGACCTCCATCTGGTCCAGGTCTAGGCCTGGGAATCAGATCTCCATCTGGTCCAGGTCTAGGCCTGGGAACCAGACCTCCATCTGGTCCAGGTCTAGGCCTGGGAATCAGACCTCCATCTGGTCCAGGTCTAGGCCTGGGAATCAGACCTCCATCTGGTCCAGGTCTAGGCCTGGGAACCAGACTTCCATCTGGTCCAGGTCTAGGCCTGGGATCCAGACCTCCATCTGGTTCAGGTCTGCAGGGACCTGGGAACCAGACCTCCATCTGGTTCAGGTCTGCAGAGACCTGGGAACCAGACCTCCATCTGGTTCAGGTCTGCAGAGACCTGGGAACCAGACCTCCATCTGGTCCAGGTCTAGGCCTGGGAACCAGACCTCCATCTGGTCCAGGTCTAGGCCTGGGAACCAGACCTCCATCTGGTCCAGGTCTAGGCCTGGGAACCAGACCTCCATCTGGTCCAGGTCTAGGCCTGGGAACCAGACTTCCATCTGGTCCAGGTCTAGGCCTGGGAACCAGACCTCCATCTGGTCCAGGTCTAGGCCTGGGAACCAGACCTCCATCTGGTCCAGGTCTAGGCCTGGGAACCAGACCTCCATCTGGTCCAGGTCTGCAGAGATCTACTGACATGTCTGAAAGCCGGCTGTAAACTACGGCAGCCTGTGAGGGACAGAGGAAGAAACGTTTTCCCTGCAGGCGCAGAAAGTTTACTCCTCCTGTAAAATGGAGAAGGAGCAGAAGCAGGAGCAGAAGCATGAGGAGGAGGAGGAGGAGCATGAGGAGCAGGAGGAGGAGCATGAGGAGGAGCAGGAGCAGGAAGAGGAGGAGCAGGAGGAGGAGGAGGAGGAGGAGCAGTGGGATCAGTCCTCTTACCTGCATGACCTCCACCACAGCGGCCACGTCGGCCATGGAGACGTGGTCTCCTGCGATGAAGAGCTTGGTCTGGAGGAACTTCTCCTCCAGGAGGTGCAGCGACTGCTTCATGTCCTCCAGGGAGGAGTCCAGCTTGTCCTTCGGTGCCTCGGCGCCCATGATGAAAGGATACAGAACCTGTTCCCGGTCAGAGCAGCAGTTAGACGCTGGTTTCCTTCCTTAGAAACATGTGGCGCAGGGACCAAAACAGGCCCTCCACACAAAACTAATAAATAAAACATGAAACCCGGGATGTTTAAAAAGGCTTTTTAACAGAAGAATATTTTCCTCAGTAAAAAGGACAGAAGTTTTTCTGATGGTGCTGGAGAGACCTCTTTCTGGTCAGAGCGCAGTAAAATAAGTCGCCACATCGGGCGTAAAGCCTCCGCTGGCCACCGCTTCTGCAGCTGGATATGTAACAGGAATAGTTTCCCTGCGCTTTCGGGGAATCAGGGTGCATTATGGGATTCCAGCAACACGCTGAAACCTTCTTGTGATTAAAAGCAGCATGAGCTGGTGGAGCCGCCGGATACTTTGGGAAGAACTGAAGAGAGTTATCTCTTATCTTTGCATCTGGGTTGTTTTGCATTAGAAGAACTTCTCTGGCTCCTGCTGCAGTTTTCATTGGACTGTCTCCCTTCAATCTGTTGGAAATCTGCCTGAACAAAGCAAGCGGAGCCCTGAACTTTACTTCTTGCACCATCACTGATTAAACCAGCAGTGCAGTGAAATAACTCTGGTCGTTGATCGTCTGTGTATGAAGCAACAGTTCTTCTCCGCTGTTGGTCGGATTTTTCTTATCATGCTGACTTTGCATTTCAAGATGTTTGCCTCTTCTTCTCTTCTGTATTTTTACGGATTGTTTTCTTTGTGCTGCAGAGTCCAAATTGGGGAAAACAAATCAGTGTTTTTCAGCCACTGTGCCGTGGCACACTCGTGTGCCTGGAGGGATTGTCAGGTGTGTTAAGGAAAATAATTGAATGTCACGTAATTGATCTAAATACCAGCTCCGTGTTCATCCAAACAGAACGAGGTTTCACACTGAGCGTGTAGAACAATGAACATTCATAATAAGACTTTTTCTTTGATTCTTATTTAAGATATGTTGAAAAGAACTTCATATTTAAAATGATAATTTCATCTTAATTTGCTACAGTTTCATTTTTCAACATTCTCGGTTTGTGGTGTGCCCTGTGATCCTTTCAATGAAAATAATGTACATTGGTGCAAACAAGGTAGCAGCAGCTAAGACTAAGAATGTAGACTCATGCATTAGCAGCTAATGCTAAGAATGCAGGTTCACACATTAGCAGCTAAGGCTAAGAATGTAGGCTCATGCATTAGCAGCTAATGCCAAGAATGCAAGTTCAAACATTAGCAGCTATTGCTAAGAATGTAGGTTCACACATTAGCAGCTAATGCCAAGAATGCAGGTTCACCCATTAGCAGCTAACGCTAAGAATGCAGGTTCACACATTAGCAGCTAATGCTAAGAATGCAGGTTCACCCATTAGCAGCTAATGCTAAGAATGCAGGTTCACCCATTAGCAACTAATGCTAAGAGTGCAGGTTCACCCATTAGCAGCTAATGCTAAGAATGCAGGTTCACCCATTAGCAGCTATTGCTAAGAATGCAGGTTCACCCATTAGCAGCTATTGCTAAGAATGCAGGTTCACCTATTAGCAGCTATTACTAAGAATGTAGGTTCACACATTAGCAGCTAATGCTAAGAATGCAGGTTCACACATTAGCAGGTAACGCTAAGAATGCAGGTTCACCCATTAGCAGCTAACGCTAAGAATGCAGGTTCACACATTAGCAGCTGATGCTAAGAATGCAGGTTGACACATTAGCTGCTAATGCCAAGAATGCAGGTTCACACATTAGCAGCTAATGCTAAGAATGTAGGTTCACACATTAGCAGCTAATGCTAAGAATGCAGGTTCACCCATTAGCAGCTAACGCTAAGAATGCAGGTTCACACATTAGCAGCTAATGCTAAGAATGCAGGTTCACCTATTAGCAGCTATTGCTAAGAATGCAGGTTCACCCATTAGCAGCTAACGCTAAGAATGCAGGTTCACACATTAGCAGCTGATGCTAAGAATGCAGGTTCACACATTAGCTGCTAATGCCAAGAATGCAGGTTCACACATTAGCAGCTAATGCTAAGAATGCAGGTTCACACATTACCAGCTAATGCTAAGAATGCAGGTTCACACATTAGCAGCTAAGGCTAAGAATGCAGGTCCATACATTAGCAGCTAACGCTAAGACCATGGTCTCTGCCAAACACCTAATGTTTGAAAATAACAGGAAGTGACATCACCATGCACATTTGCACACTGCAATAAATGTGGTATTTCAGAAGTGGATGTAGACATGGTATGTCAGGTTATTACAGTACTTTGATTACTCCCAAACATCTGATTGTGATGCTCAGTGTTTTATGACAGCAATGAACATGGATACATAAAACTCTGTAAATAAAAGGATGTGGGAGGTCGAGTCAGGTGAAGTGAGGCCAGAATACAGGACTGAAGTGGGACACGAACCCTGAACAGGAAGACCTTTGAACAGTGGGCTCGGAGGTTCAGGTGCTGCCAAGACAAGTATTCATTAACACGAGCTCGCTGCTGCAGGTCAGCTGGAAACCAGTGGTCTGCTGCCGAATGTTTCTGCACCATGTACTTCATGATGGCAGTGCTGCAACACAGACACGTGAAACACAGATGAGACACAAGAAAAAGACATTTGCTTTACCTATAAAAACGTGATCTTTGCTAAAATCAACACTTATCCGTTTTTAGATATATTGAAATGCTAATTTTACTCATGTGCTGCCAGTGTTGTACATGTTGCAATGCATTCTGGGTGCTGATATATTTGGGGTGTAAGCAGTCTCTTGACTCCACCTCATGGCTCAATGTCCACCGTTCAGCCTTTTCAATTTGAACCCGAAGAGTCAACTTCAGATTGACTTTTACTAGCCAGAGAGATCTCAGAGAAGAGGCAGGATGAAGATGGTGCTAAATTGGCCGTAACTATGAGGTGTTTAAGTTCAGTAACTCACAGATTTTTCTTTTAAAATGTGTGAAAGATTCCTTCAGACAGCATTTTGACTCATGTGCTGCAAGTTCTGCAGAAGAACCAGCTGCAGTGGGAAAAACCGTCCTCTGGCGCAGTCCGACGTGAGGCAACGCTGCTGGGTGGCCTTGTTACTATGCAAGCGTCAGCTGGGCCTCAGTGTCCATTTCTCTCTGTTTCCATTAAATGCAACACATTCCTTTTACACCCCCCAGTTTCCTCCCAATCCCTATTGGTGTGGGGGAGAGGGGGGTTAACAAAAAGGAAATAGGACTACTTTACTCATTCCCAGGATAGACAGGCTTCAGAAAAACTGAATCACTGACAGAAACTTTTCTACCTCTCTGTGAGAACAAAGCTTCCATCCTTCATGACAGGCACCTTCTTCACGATGCTGAGCTTTCCGAACTCCTCACTGTACTGCTGACCTGAAACAGACAGACAGAAGTTTAGAATAAAAATGGCAGAAATGATTTAACTGTCTGTTCCACTGTGCTGAGATCGATAAAAGCAGCCAGCTACGTAAGAGTTAATGTAATTCTACTCCTCAGCCTGCTGATTTCTGGGTAAAATGCATGAGTCCAGAGGGAGTTTGTGTATGCAGAACACAGTCAGCGCCTGCAAGACATTCAAGTCACAACTCAACAAAAGGTGTTTTCAGACTTTACAAAGTTAAACTGAAGGGAGAGAAATTCCTGCATGGAAAAGGTTGAGTTAACATCTGGATTTCAGGCAGAATAGGAGCTGGGCAGTGTGGACTTACCTGATGTCAGAGAGATCAACTTAAACTCAAAGGGGATCCCGAGTGCTTTGGCAAACAGGTAGACGGCCCGGCACGGTGGAGAGTACAGGTCCAGATAGAGCTCCATGTTGTCAGACTGAAGGCTGCAGCTGCGTTCCTCTTGTGTTTTCTCTGCTCTCCTAGCAGGACTCTTATCTTCCGTCCTCCCACGACTCCGCCTCTCTGGCTATCACCAGCTCCGAGTCTTAAACCGGAGCGACAATTCAAAGCCAACAGGCCGTCCTGGATGACCAGTCTGACCTCTGACCTCGCCTCAGTGCAACGTTTTGTAAACACTGCTGTTATAATCACATTTTTATCAGCTTGCTGCGTCTCTTGTCCAACAGATGTAATCAAGTAACAGAGTTTGACACGTTGTCCTGTTGATTCACACGTAAACCTTCAGCTTTTCATTCTCATCATCAACCTGGTGTCTGAAGACTACAGTAAATAATCTAAAGCGAATTATTTTAATTTCTACAACCCTGTATGTTTGGGAAGAGTCCATGTCTGACTTCCACACATGAATCAATTTTATTAGGCGGGAAGCCTGTTAATAATTATTCCATCAGGATCAGCTGTGATGGAAGAGGGAAACTGTAAAAACATCCTTGCAAAACAGAAATCTGCCTTTTAATTACTGATATGTTCTACTCTTTAGTGCTTTTATTTGCTGCTTTAAACGTCCGATGACTGCTTATTATTGACAAGTTGGTCCCAGAATTATCTGAGAATGTTGTTTAGGTTCATCAACGTACGTAATATATTCTCTATCATCTGGTAAATAGTCGGATCCTTCATTTCCTCCAGACCTCCATCACTTCATGGTCTGAGAGAACAAGATGGAAACATTCCTCAGAGATATTTTTCCATATTATCATGAAAACATCAGGAGTTGCTGCACATGATGATGAGACTCTTCCGTTCCACCTCATCACCATAAGAATCTCCCGTTCCACCTCATCACCATAAGAATCTCCCGTTCCACCTCATCACGATGAGAATCTGCCGTTCCACCTCATCACCATAAGAATCTCCCGTTCCACCTCATCACCATGAGAATCTCCCGTTCCACCTCATCACGATGAGAATCTGCTGTTCCACCTCATCACCATGAGAATCTCCCGTTCCACCTCATCACGATGAGAATCTGCTGTTCCACCTCATCATGATGAGAATCTCCCGTTCCACCTCATCACCATAAGAATCTCCCGTTCCACCTCATCACCATGAGAATCTCCCGTTCCACCTCATCACGATGAGAATCTGCTGTTCCACCTCATCACCATAAGAATCTCCCGTTCCACCTCATCACCATAAGAATCTCCCGTTCCACCTCATCACCATAAGAATCTCCCGTTCCACCTCATCACCATGAGAATCTCCCGTTCCACCTCATCACCATAAGAATCTCCCGTTCCACCTCATCACGATGAGAATCTGCTGTTCCACCTCATCACCATAAGAATCTCCCGTTCCACCTCATCACCATAAGAATCTCCCGTTCCACCTCATCACCATAAGAATCTCCCGTTCCACCTCATCACCATAAGAATCTCCCGTTCCACCTCATCACGATGAGAATCTCCCGTTCCACCTCATCACCATAAGAATCTCCCGTTCCACCTCATCACCATAAGAATCTCCCGTTCCACCTCATCACCATGAGAATCTCCCGTTCCACCTCATCACCATAAGAATCTCCCGTTCCACCTCATCACGATGAGAATCTGCTGTTCCACCTCATCACCATAAGAATCTCCCGTTCCACCTCATCACCATGAGAATCTCCCGTTCCACCTCATCACCATAAGAATCTCCCGTTCCACCTCATCACGATGAGAATCTGCTGTTCCACCTCATCACCATAAGAATCTCCCGTTCCACCTCATCACCATAAGAATCTCCCGTTCCACCACATCACCATAAGAATCTCCCGTTCCACCTCATCACCATAAGAATCTCCCGTTCCACCTCATCACCATGAGAATCTCCCGTTCCACCTCATCACCATGAGAATCTCCCGTTCCACCACATCACCATGAGAATCTCCCGTTCCACCTCATCACCATGAGAATCTCCCGTTCCACCTCATCACCATGAGAATCTCCCGTTCCACCACATCACCATAAGAATCTCCCGTTCCACCTCATCACCATGAGAATCTCCCGTTCCACCTCATCACCATGGGAATCTCCCGTTCCACCTCGTCACCATGAGAATCTCCCGTTCCACCTCATCACCATGAGAATCTCCCGTTCCACCTCATCACCATGAGAATCTCCCGTTCCACCTCATCACCATAAGAATCTCCCGTTCCACTTCATCACCATAAGAATCTCCCGTTCCATCTCATCACCATAAGAATCTCCCGTTCCACCTCGTCACCATGAGAATCTCCCGTTCCACCTCATCACCATGAGAATCTCCCGTTCCACCTCATCACCATGAGAATCTCCTGTTCCACCTCATCACCATGAGAATCTCCCGTTCCACCTCATCACCATAAGAATCTCCCGTTCCACCACATCACCATAAGAATCTCCCGTTCCACCTCATCACCATGAGAATCTCCCGTTCCACCTCATCACCATAAGAATCTCCCGTTCCACCTCATCACCATAAGAGTCTCCCGTTCCACCACATCACCATAAGAATCTCCCGTTCCACCTCATCACCATGAGAATCTCCCGTTCCACCTCATCACCATGAGAATCTCCCGTTCCACCACATCACCATGAGAATCTCCCGTTCCACCTCATCACCATAAGAATCTCCCGTTCCACCACATCACCATAAGAATCTCCCGTTCCACCTCATCACCATAAGAATCTCTCGTTCTACATCATAACCATGAGAATCTCCCGTTCCACCTCATCATGATGAGATCTCCCGTTCCACCTCATCACCATGAGAATCTCCCGTTCCACCTCATCACCATGAGAATCTCCCGTTCCACCTCATCACCATGAGAATCTCCCGTTCCACCTCATCACCATGAGAATCTCCCGTTCCACCTCATCACCATGAGAATCTCCCGTTCCACCTCATCACCATGAGAATCTCCCGTTCTACATCATAACCATGAGAATCTCCCGTTCCACCTCATCATGATGAGATCTCCCGTTCCACCTCATCACCATGAGAATCTCCCGTTCCACCTCATCACCATGAGAATCTCCCGTTCCACCTCATCACCATGAGAATCTCCCGTTCCACCTCATCACCATGAGAATCTCCCGTTCCACCTCATCACCATGAGAATCTCCCGTTCCACCTCATCACCATGAGAATCTCCCGTTCCACCTCATCACCATAAGAATCTCCCGTTCCACCTCATCACCATGAGAATCTCCCGTTCTACATCATCACCATGCACCATGAGAATCTCCCGTTCCACCTCATCACCATGAGAATCTCCTATTCCACCTCATCACCATGAGAATCTCCCGTTCCACCTCATCACCATGAGAATCTCCTATTCCACCTCATCACCATGAGAATCTCCCGTTCCACCTCATCACCATAAGAATCTCTCGTTCTACATCATCACCATGAGAATCTCCCGTTCCACCTCATCACCATGAGAATCTCCCGTTCTACATCATCACCATGCACCATGAGAATCTCCTGTTCCACCTCATCACCATGAGAATCTCCCGTTCCACCTCATCACCATGAGAATCTCCCATTCCACCTCATCACCATGAGAATCTCCCATTCCACCTCATCACCATAAGAATCTCCCGTTCCACCTCATCACCATGAGAATCTCCCGTTCTACATTATCACCATGCACCATGAGAATCTCCCGTTCCACCTCATCACCATAAGAATCTCCCGTTCCACCTCATCACCATGAGAATCTCCCATTCCACCTCATCACCATGAGAATCTCCCGTTCTACATCATCACCATGAGAATCTCCCGTTCCACCTCATCACCATGAGAATCTCCCGTTCCACCTCATCACCATGAGAATCTCCCGTTCCACCTAATCACCATAAGAATCACCGGTTCCACCTCATCATGATGAGAACCTCCCTTTCCACCTCATCACCATGAGAATCTCCTGTTCCACCTCATCACCATGAGAATCTAACGTTCCACGTCATCACCATGAGAATCTCCCGTTCCACCTAATCACCATAAGAATCACCGGTTCCACCTCATCATGATGAGAACCTCCCTTTCCACCTCATCACCATGAGAATCTCCCGTTCCATCTCATCACCATTAGATTCTCCTGGTCCACCTCATCACCATGAGAATCTCCTGGTCCACCTCATCACCATAAGAATCTCCCATTCCACCTCATCACCATGAGAATCTCCTGTTCCACCACATCACCATAAGAATCTCCCGTTCCACCTCAAAATGATGAGAATCTCCTGGTCCACCTCATCACCATGAGAATCTCCCATTCCACCTCATCACCATGAGAATCTCCCACTCCATATCATTACCATGAGAATCTCCTGTTCCACCTCATCACCATGAGAATCTCCCGTTCCACCTCATCACCATGAGATTCTCCAGTTCCACCTCATCACCATGAGAATCTCCCGTTCCACCTCATCACCATGAGAATCTCCCGTTCCACCTCATCACCATGAGATTCTCCAGTTCCACCTCATCATGATGTGAATCTCCCGTTCCACCTCATCACCATGACAATCTCCGGTTCCACCTCATCATGTACAGGATCTCCCGTTACACCTCATCACCATGAGAATATCCCGTTCCACCACATCACCTTGACAATCTCCTGTTCCACCTCATCACCATGAGAATCTCCCGTTCCACCTCATCACCATGAGAATCACCCGTTCCACCTCATCATGATGAGAATCATCCATTCCACCTCATCACCATGAAAATCTCCCGTTCCACCTCATATCAATCAGAATCTTCCGTTTCAACGATTCACCATGAGAATCTCCTATTCCACCTCATCACCATGAGAATCTCCCGTTCCACCTCATCACCATGAGAATATCCCGTTCCACCTCATCACCATGAGAATCTCCCGTTCTACATCATCACCATAAGAATCTCCAATTCCACCTAATCACCATAAGAATCACCGGTTCCACCTCATCATAATAAGAATCTCACGTTCCACCTCATCACCATGAGAATCTCCCATTCCACCACATCACCATGAGAATCTCCTGTTCCAACACATCATGATGAGAATCTCACGTTCCACCTCTAAATGATGAGATCTCCTGTTCCACCTCATCACCATGAGATCTCCTGTTCCACCACATCACCATGAGAATCTCCCGTTCCACCTCATCACCATGAGAATCTCCCGTTCCACCTCATCACCATGAGAATCTCCCATTCCACCTCATCACCATGAGAATCACCCGTTCTACCACATCACCATGAGAATCTCCCGTTCCACCTCATCACCATGAGAAGCTCCCATTCCACCTCATCACCATGAGAATCATCCATTCCACCTCATCACCATGAAAATCTCCCGTTCCACCTCATATCAATCAGAATCTTCCGTTTCAACACAGCCACATGAGAATCTTCCGTTTCACCGATTCACCATGACAATCTCCCGTTTCACCTCATCACCATGAGAATCTCCTATTCCACCTCATCACCATGAGAATCTCCCGTTCCACCTCATCACCATGAGAATATCCCGTTCCACCTCATCACCATGAGAATCTCCCGTTCTACATCATCACCATAAGAATCTCCAATTCCACCTCATCACCATGAGAATATCCCGTTCCACCTCATCACCATGAGAATCTCCCGTTCTACATCATCACCATAAGAATCTCCAATTCCACCTCATCATAATAAGAATCTCACGTTCCACCTCATCACCATGAGAATCTCCCATTCCACCACATCACCATGAGAATCTCCTGTTCCAACACATCATGATGAGAATCTCACGTTCCACCTCTAAATGATGAGATCTCCCGTTCCACCTCATCACCATGAGAATCTCCCGTTCCAACACATCACCATGAGAATCTCCTGTTCCAACACACCATGATGAGAATCTCACGTTCCACCTCTAAATGATGAGATCTCCTGTTCCACCTCATCACCATGAGATCTCCTGTTCCACCACATCACCATGAGAATCTCCCGTTCCACCTCATCACCATGAGAATCTCCCGTTCCACCTCGTCACCATGAGAATCTCCCATTCCACCTCATCACCATGAGAATCACCCGTTCTACCACATCACCATGAGAATCTCCCGTTCCACCTCATCACCATGAGAAGCTCCCATTCCACCTCATCACCATGAGAATCTCCCATTCCACCTCATCACCATGAGACTCTTCCGTTCCACCTCATCACCATGAGAATATCCTGTTCCACCTCATCGCCATAAGAATCTCCTGTTCCACCTCATCGCCATAAGAATCTCCCGTTCCGCCTCATCAAAATGAGAATCTCCCGTTCCACCACATCACCATGAAAATGTCCCGTTCCAACACATCACCATGAGAATCTCCTGTTCCAACACATCATGATGAGAATCTCACGTTCCACCTCATCATGATGAGAATCTCCTGTTCCACATCATCACCATGAGAATCTCCCGTTCCACATCATCACCATGAGAATCACCCGTTCCACCTCATCACCATGAGAATCTCCCATTCCACCTCATTACCATGAGAATCACCCGTTCCACCTCATCACCATGAGAATCTCCTGTTCCACCTCATCATGATGAGAATCTCCCGTTCCACCTCATCATGATGAGAATCTCCTGTTCCACCTCATCATGATGAGAATCTCCCGTTCCACCTCATCATGATGAGAATCTCCTGTTCCATCACATCACCAGAAGAATTTCCCGTTCCACCTCATCACCATGAGAATCTCCTGTTCCACCTCATCACCATGAGAATTTCCTGTTCCACCTCATCATGATGAGAATCTCCCGTTCCACCTCATCATGATGAGAATCTCCCGTTCCACCTCATCACCATGAGAATTTCCTGTTCCACCTCATCATGATGAGAATCTCCCGTTCCACCTCATCATGATGAGAATCTCCCGTTCCACCTCATCATGATGAGAATGACCTCTTCCACCTCATCATGATGAGAATCTCCTGTTCCATCACATCACCATAAGAATCTCCCGTTCCACCTCATCACCATGAGAATCTCCCGTTCCACCTCATCATGATGGGGATCTCCC
The DNA here is from genome assembly GCF_933228915.1 of Telmatherina bonti. Classification (NCBI taxonomy): domain Eukaryota; kingdom Metazoa; phylum Chordata; class Actinopteri; order Atheriniformes; family Telmatherinidae; genus Telmatherina; species Telmatherina bonti. The sequence continues at coordinate 1,917,201 of NC_136611.1, read as the reverse complement.
GTTCCACCTCATCACCATGAGAATCTCCCGTTCCACCTCATCATGATGAGATCTCCCGTTCCACCTCATCACCATGAGAATCTCCCGTTCCACCACTTCACCATGAGATTCTCCCGTTCCAAATCAACACCATGAGAATCTCCCATTCCACCTCATCACCATGAGATTCTCCCGTTCCACCACATCACCATGAGAATCTCCCGTTCCACATCATCACCATGAGAATCTCACGTTTCACATCATCACCATGAGAATCTCCCGTTCAACCACATCACCATGAGAATCTCCCGTTCCACCTCATCACCATGAGAATCTCCCGTTCCACCTCATCACCATGAGAATTTCCCATTCCACCTCATCATGATGAGATTCTCCCGTTCCAAATCAACACCATGAGAATCTCCCATTCCACCTCATCACCATGAGATTCTCCCGTTCCACCACATCACCATGAGATCTCCTGTTCCACCTCGTCACCATGAGAATCTCCCGTTCCACCTCATCACCATGAGAATCTCCCGTTCCACCTCATGATGATGAGAATCTCCCGTTCTCATGGTGATGAAATCTCCATTCTCCTTCATTCTGATGCTCAGTTTGAACATGAGCAGTTTGTCTTCACCATGTCTGCATGTTGCCATGTGATTGGGTGGCTGGATACTTGTGTCAATGGGAAGTTGATGGCGGGTGTATGTGTATGTGTGTTGACCTTCAAGGCTCACAGTGGATCTACAGAAGCAGCTATTCAGACCTCTTTATTTTGCAGAGTTTTTGTCTGAAACAGAAGGAGAGAAACAGGTTCAGGATCTGCTTGAAGCTCTTTTGGTTGGAAAAGATCAGTTAAGGAAAGGTGGATTTTTACACAGTCTTATGCACTGAAACTAAATAATTATTATTCTGCATAAAAAGACTTCAGATGCTTTGATATTTAGCAGTTTAACACAACTGGATAAAAGATTGATAACTGGTTTGAATAGTAGCATTGATCATCTGTTGTGTCCTGTGGTAAAGAGATTCTACAGGAAGTATCGAAGCTTATTTTCTGTGTTGTAGAGAATCTAACCGGATCTTATGGTGGATGGATAGCTGGGAAAACATGCTTCAGCTCAGCGAACAGAACCTCTTTCCTCTGAGCCTATTCAACAAGAGATTCCTCATTTCAGCCCATATTCTTCTTTTTGGCTCAGAATTAGTCACATTTTAGCGGAAACGGTTGGATCATTCTGGTGATTGTTCTGACCAGATCTGGTCCAGAGTGTGAAATGTCTGAAAATAACTGTCAATCTTTTAGGAAAGCATCATTGGTGAGAAAACAGATTGTCTATAGCTTCTGCAGCCAAGGATCGGACCACCAGGGTGCCCTCCTCCATAGGGGCCGAGTTCACGTGGCACACGGCTCCTCCCAAAGGTGGTGAGACAGCAGGAGGACACAGGCCCATGGGCATGACCACCAGCTGTAGAGACCCAAAGAACTACAGCCAGGTCATGAATACAAGCATCTGAAATGAGTTTCCTCCTCAGGGTCTCTGGATTCTCCTTTACAGACAGAATCTCCGTCATCCAGGAGGAGATCAGAGTAGAACTGTTGCTGATCCACATGCAGAGGAACCAGATGAAATGGATCAGACATCTGGTCAGGATGCCTCCTGGACTTCTCTCTGGTGACATGGTCAAGACATGTCCCACCAGGAGGAGACCCAGGACACGCTGGTTTCTAAGCTGGCCTGGGAATGTCTCTGGATCCCCAAGATGAGCTTGAAGAAGTAACAAAGGGAAGTTTGGACTTCCCTGTTGCCATAGCGACCCAACCCGGATGATAGACAAGAAAACGAATTGAGGTTGGCAAACTTGATTAGAACTGACACAATATTTCTAAAAATGGTAAAATTGTGTAAATGTGTTGATGTGTGTGAAGCAGAAATGATAAAAGCAAAAAGAAGCCGGATTGAAGTGAAACCTGATGGAGAAAAAGCAGTTTCCTGAGCGGTCTACAGAGCTGGAGGCTCCCATCATCAGGCCGCAGACGTCTCCTCACTGCCTTCATCACTCCTAGCTGGCCTAAGAGGGAAAACACAACAACTTCTCTGCAGGTAAGACGACTTGCAACACTCAGGACAATAAAACTGGAAAAAGTGTTGAATAGTGAATTGACTCAGAGGTTTCATCACCATGCATTTTGGATTGATTTACGCTGTGAGAACATCTGGACTTTACCAACCTGTGATGAGATGTAATGTTGAACTACACCAACATTTGGGAATGGAGTTGTACAAACTGTTATATTAACATCTGTATCGATTATTCGTGTCGTATGAATCATTACTGAACTGAATCACAAAGACTTTATTCATACTAAAGAAAGTTTACATCCATCCATCCTCCATCCATTATCAATCCAACCATCCATCATCCATCCATTATCATCCAACCATCCATCATCCATCCATTATCCATCCAACCATCCAACTATCCATCCATCATCCATCCATTATCCATCATCCATCCATTATCATCCAACCATCCATCATCCATCCATTATCCATCCAACCATCCAACTATCCATCCATTATCCATCCAACATCCATCATCCATCCATTATCATCCAACCATCCATCATCCATCCATTATCCATCCAACCATCCAACTATCCATCCATTATCCATCCAACCATCCATCCTCCATCCATTATCCATCCAACCATCCATTATCCATCCATCTATCCATGCATCCATCCATCCATCTGTCCATCCATCATAGATCCATCCATCCATCCATTATCCATCAATCCATCATCCATCCATCCAACCATCCATTATCAATCCAACCATCCAATATCCATCCATTCATTATCCATCCAACCATCCATCCATCCATCCATCCATCATCCATCCAACCATCCTTCCACCAACCATGCATTATACATCCAACCATCAATCCATCCATCCATCATTCATCAATTATCTATCCAACCAGCCATCCAACCATCCAGCATCCATCAATTATCTATCCAACCATCCATCATCCATCAATTATCTATCCAACCATCCATCATCCATCCAATATTCATCATCCATCCATCATCCATCCATCCATCCATCCACTATCCATCATCCATCCATCATCCATCCATTATCCATCCATCCTCCATCAAACCATCCATCTAGTTATCCATCCATCCATCCATTTATCCATCCATCCATCATCCATCCAACCATCATCCATCCATCCATCCATCATCCATCAATTATCTATCCAACCATCCATCCAACCATCCATCATCCATCAATTATCTATCCAACCATCCATCATCCATCAATTATCTATCCAACCATCCATCATCCATTCAATATCCATCCATCCATTATCCATCCAACCATCCATCCCTCCATCCGTCATCCATCCAACCATCCATCCATCTATCCATCTATCTGTCCATCCATCCATTCAACCATCCATCATCCATCCATTATCTATCCAACTATGCATCATCCATCCATTATCCATCCAACCATCAATCCATCCATCCATTATCCATCCAACCATCCACCCCTCCATCCATCATCCATCCATCATCCATCCATCCATTATCCATCCATCCATCCATCATCCATCCAACCATCCATCCATTATCCATCCAACCATCCATCCATCCATTATCCATCCAACCATCCATTATCCATCCAACCATCCATCCATCCATCATCCATCCATATTTCCATCCATCCATTATCCATCATCCATCCATCCATTATCTATCCAACCATCCATCCATCATCCATCCAACCATCCAACCATCCATCCATCCATTATCCATCATCCATCCATTATCCATCCAACCATCCATCCATCATCCATCCATTATCCATCCAACCATCATCCATCCATCCATCCATCATCCATCATCCATCCATCCTTCCATCCATCCATCCATTATCCATCCATTATCCATCCAACCATCCATCATCCATCCATATTTCCATCCATCCATTATCCATCATCCATCCATCCATTATCTATCCAACCATCCATCCATCATCCATCCAACCATCCAACCATCCATCCATCCAATATCCATCCATCCATCATCCATCCATTATCCATCATCCATCCATCCATCCACTATCCATCATCCATTCATCATCCATCCATTATCCATCCAACCATCCATCCATCCTCCATCAAACCATCCATCTATTTATCCATCCATCCATTCATTTATCCATCCATCCATCCATCCATCATCCATCCATCCAACCATCCATCATCCATCAATTATCTATCCAACCATCCATCCAACCACCCATCATCCATCAATTATATATCCAACCATCCATCATCCATCAATTATCTAGCCAACCATCCATCATCCATCCAATATCATCATCCATCCATCCATTCATCCATCATACATCCATTATCCATCATCCATCAAACCATCCATCTATTTATCCATCCATCCATCCATTTATCCATCCATCCATCATCCATCAATTATCTATCCAACCATCCATCCAACCATTCATCATCCATCCATTATCTATCCAACCATCCATCATCCATCAATTATCTATCCAACCATCCATCCCTCCATCCATCGTCCATCCAACCATCTATCCATCTTTCTGTCCATCCATCCATTCAACCATCCATCATCCATCCATTATCCATCCAACTATGCATCATCCATCCATTATCCATCCAACCATCCATCCATCCATCCATTATCCATCCAACCATCCATCCCTCCAGCCATCATCCATCCAACCATCCATCCATCATCCATCTATCCATTATGCATCCATCGATCCATCCATCATCCATCCATCATCCATCCATCCATCCACTATCCATCATCCATTCATCATCCATCCAACCATCCATCCATCCTCCATCAAACCATCCATCTATGTATCCATCCATCCATCCATCCATCCATCCACTATCCATCATCCATTCATCATCCATCCAACCATCCATCCATCCTCCATCAAACCATCCATCTATGTATCCATCCATCCATCCATTTATCCATCCATCCATCATCCATCCAACCATCACCCATCCATCCAACCATCCATCATCCATCAATTATCTATCCAACCATCCATCCAACCATCCATCATCCATCAATTATCTATCCAACCATCCATCATCCATCAATTATCTATCCAACCATCCATCATCCATTCAATATCCATCCATCCATTATCCATCCAACCATCCATCCCTCCATCCATCATCCATCCAACCATCCATCCATCTATCCATCTATCTGTCCATCCATCCATTCAACCATCCATCATCCATCCATTATCTATCCAACTATGCATCATCCATCCATTATCCATCCAACCATCAATCCATCCATCCATTATCCATCCAACCATCCACCCCTCCATCCATCATCCATCCAACCATCCATCCATCCATCATCCATCCATCCATCATCCATCCATCCATCCATATTTCCATCCATCCATTATCCATCATCCATCCATCCATTATCTATCCAACCATCCATCCATCATCCATCCAACCATCCAACCATCCATCCATCCATTATCCATCATCCATCCATTATCCATCCAACCATCCATCCATCATCCATCCATTATCATCCAACCATCATCCATCCATCCATCCATCATCCATCATCCATCCATCCATTATCCATCCATTATCCATCCAACCATCCATCATCCATCCATATTTCCATCCATCCATTATCCATCATCCATCCATCCATTATCTATCCAACCATCCATCCATCATCCATCCAACCATCCATCCATCCAATATCCATCCATCCATCATCCATCCATTATCCATCATCCATCCATCCATCCACTATCCATCATCCATTCATCATCCATCCATTATCCATCCAACCATCCATCCATCCTCCATCAAACCATCCATCTATTTATCCATCCATCCATTCATTTATCCATCCATCCATCCATCCATCATCCATCCATCCAACCATCCATCATCCATCAATTATCTATCCAACCATCCATCCAACCACCCATCATCCATCAATTATATATCCAACCATCCATCATCCATCAATTATCTAGCCAACCATCCATCATCCATCCAATATCATCATCCATCCATCCATTCATCCATCATACATCCATTATCCATCATCCATCAAACCATCCATCTATTTATCCATCCATCCATCCATTTATCCATCCATCCATCATCCATCAATTATCTATCCAACCATCCATCCAACCATTCATCATCCATCCATTATCTATCCAACCATCCATCATCCATCAATTATCTATCCAACCATCCATCCCTCCATCCATCGTCCATCCAACCATCTATCCATCTTTCTGTCCATCCATCCATTCAACCATCCATCATCCATCCATTATCCATCCAACTATGCATCATCCATCCATTATCCATCCAACCATCCATCCATCCATCCATTATCCATCCAACCATCCATCCCTCCAGCCATCATCCATCCAACCATCCATCCATCCATCCATCCATCATCCATCTATCCATTATGCATCCATCGATCCATCCATCATCCATCCATCATCCATCCATCCATCCACTATCCATCATCCATTCATCATCCATCCAACCATCCATCCATCCTCCATCAAACCATCCATCTATGTATCCATCCATCCATCCATTTATCCATCCATCCATCATCCATCCAACCATCACCCATCCATCCAACCATCCATCATCCATCAATTATCTATCCAACCATCCATCCAACCATCCATCATCCATCAATTATCTATCCAACCATCCATCATCCATCAATTATCTATCCAACCATCCATCATCCATTCAATATCCATCCATCCATTATCCATCCAACCATCCATCCCTCCATCCATCATCCATCCAACCATCCATCCATCTATCCATCTATCTGTCCATCCATCCATTCAACCATCCATCATCCATCCATTATCTATCCAACTATGCATCATCCATCCATTATCCATCCAACCATCAATCCATCCATCCATTATCCATCCAACCATCCACCCCTCCATCCATCATCCATCCAACCATCCATCCATCCATCCATCATCCATCCATCCATCCATTATACATCCATCCATCCATCATCCATCCAACCATCCATCCATTATCCATCCAACCATCCATCCATCCATTATCCATCCATCCATCATCCATCCATATTTCCATCCATCCATTATCCATCATCCATCCATCCATTATCTATCCAACCATCCATCCATCATCCATCCAACCATCCAACCATCCATCCATCCATTATCCATCATCCATCCATTATCCATCCAACCATCCATCCATCATCCATCCATTATCCATCCAACCATCCATCCATCATCCATCAATTATCTATCCAACCATCCATCCAACCATCCATCATCCATCAATTATCTATCCAACCATCCATCCCTCCATCCATCGTCCATCCAACCATCCATCATCCATTCAATATCCATCCATCCATTATCCATCCAACCATCCATCCCTCCATCCGTCATCCATCCAACCATCCATCCATCTATCCATCTATCTGTCCATCCATCCATTCAACCATCCATCATCCATCCATTATCTATCCAACTATGCATCATCCATCCATTATCCATCCAACCATCAATCCATCCATCCATTATCCATCCAACCATCCACCCCTCCATCCATCATCCATCCATCATCCATCCATCCATTATCCATCCATCCATCCATCATCCATCCAACCATCCATCCATTATCCATCCAACCATCCATCCATCCATTATCCATCCAACCATCCATTATCCATCCAACCATCCATCCATCCATCATCCATCCATATTTCCATCCATCCATTATCCATCATCCATCCATCCATTATCTATCCAACCATCCATCCATCATCCATCCAACCATCCAACCATCCATCCATCCATTATCCATCATCCATCCATTATCCATCCAACCATCCATCCATCATCCATCCATTATCCATCCAACCATCATCCATCCATCCATCCATCATCCATCATCCATCCATCCTTCCATCCATCCATCCATTATCCATCCATTATCCATCCAACCATCCATCATCCATCCATATTTCCATCCATCCATTATCCATCATCCATCCATCCATTATCTATCCAACCATCCATCCATCATCCATCCAACCATCCAACCATCCATCCATCCAATATCCATCCATCCATCATCCATCCATTATCCATCATCCATCCATCCACTATCCATCATCCATTCATCATCCATCCATTATCCATCCAACCATCCATCCATCCTCCATCAAACCATCCATCTATTTATCCATCCATCCATTCATTTATCCATCCATCCATCCATCCATCATCCATCCATCCAACCATCCATCATCCATCAATTATCTATCCAACCATCCATCCAACCACCCATCATCCATCAATTATATATCCAACCATCCATCATCCATCAATTATCTAGCCAACCATCCATCATCCATCCAATATCATCATCCATCCATCCATTCATCCATCATACATCCATTATCCATCATCCATCAAACCATCCATCTATTTATCCATCCATCCATCCATTTATCCATCCATCCATCATCCATCAATTATCTATCCAACCATCCATCCAACCATTCATCATCCATCCATTATCTATCCAACCATCCATCATCCATCAATTATCTATCCAACCATCCATCCCTCCATCCATCGTCCATCCAACCATCTATCCATCTTTCTGTCCATCCATCCATTCAACCATCCATCATCCATCCATTATCCATCCAACTATGCATCATCCATCCATTATCCATCCAACCATCCATCCATCCATCCATTATCCATCCAACCATCCATCCCTCCAGCCATCATCCATCCAACCATCCATCCATCCATCATCCATCTATCCATTATGCATCCATCGATCCATCCATCATCCATCCATCATCCATCCATCCATCCACTATCCATCATCCATTCATCATCCATCCAACCATCCATCCATCCTCCATCAAACCATCCATCTATGTATCCATCCATCCATCCATTTATCCATCCATCCATCATCCATCCAACCATCACCCATCCATCCAACCATCCATCATCCATCAATTATCTATCCAACCATCCATCCAACCATCCATCATCCATCAATTATCTATCCAACCATCCATCATCCATCAATTATCTATCCAACCATCCATCATCCATTCAATATCCATCCATCCATTATCCATCCAACCATCCATCCCTCCATCCATCATCCATCCAACCATCCATCCATCTATCCATCTATCTGTCCATCCATCCATTCAACCATCCATCATCCATCCATTATCTATCCAACTATGCATCATCCATCCATTATCCATCCAACCATCAATCCATCCATCCATTATCCATCCAACCATCCACCCCTCCATCCATCATCCATCCAACCATCCATCCATCCATCATCCATCCATCCATCATCCATCCATCCATCCATATTTCCATCCATCCATTATCCATCATCCATCCATCCATTATCTATCCAACCATCCATCCATCATCCATCCAACCATCCAACCATCCATCCATCCATTATCCATCATCCATCCATTATCCATCCAACCATCCATCCATCATCCATCCATTATCCATCCAACCATCATCCATCCATCCATCCATCATCCATCATCCATCCATCCATCCATCCATTATCCATCCATTATCCATCCAACCATCCATCATCCATCCATATTTCCATCCATCCATTATCCATCATCCATCCATCCATTATCTATCCAACCATCCATCCATCATCCATCCAACCATCCAACCATCCATCCATCCAATATCCATCCATCCATCATCCATCCATTATCCATCATCCATCCATCCATCCACTATCCATCATCCATTCATCATCCATCCATTATCCATCCAACCATCCATCCATCCTCCATCAAACCATCCATCTATTTATCCATCCATCCATTCATTTATCCATCCATCCATCCATCCATCATCCATCCATCCAACCATCCATCATCCATCAATTATCTATCCAACCATCCATCCAACCACCCATCATCCATCAATTATATATCCAACCATCCATCATCCATCAATTATCTAGCCAACCATCCATCATCCATCCAATATCATCATCCATCCATCCATTCATCCATCATACATCCATTATCCATCATCCATCAAACCATCCATCTATTTATCCATCCATCCATCCATTTATCCATCCATCCATCATCCATCAATTATCTATCCAACCATCCATCCAACCATTCATCATCCATCCATTATCTATCCAACCATCCATCATCCATCAATTATCTATCCAACCATCCATCCCTCCATCCATCGTCCATCCAACCATCTATCCATCTTTCTGTCCATCCATCCATTCAACCATCCATCATCCATCCATTATCCATCCAACTATGCATCATCCATCCATTATCCATCCAACCATCCATCCATCCATCCATTATCCATCCAACCATCCATCCCTCCAGCCATCATCCATCCATCCAACCATCCATCCATCCATCCATCCATCATCCATCTATCCATTATGCATCCATCGATCCATCCATCATCCATCCATCATCCATCCATCCATCCACTATCCATCATCCATTCATCATCCATCCAACCATCCATCCATCCTCCATCAAACCATCCATCTATGTATCCATCCATCCATCCATTTATCCATCCATCCATCATCCATCCAACCATCACCCATCCATCCAACCATCCATCATCCATCAATTATCTATCCAACCATCCATCCAACCATCCATCATCCATCAATTATCTATCCAACCATCCATCATCCATCAATTATCTATCCAACCATCCATCATCCATTCAATATCCATCCATCCATTATCCATCCAACCATCCATCCCTCCATCCATCATCCATCCAACCATCCATCCATCTATCCATCTATCTGTCCATCCATCCATTCAACCATCCATCATCCATCCATTATCTATCCAACTATGCATCATCCATCCATTATCCATCCAACCATCAATCCATCCATCCATTATCCATCCAACCATCCACCCCTCCATCCATCATCCATCCAACCATCCATCCATCCATCCATCATCCATCCATCCATCCATTATCCATCCATCCATCCATCATCCATCCAACCATCCATCCATTATCCATCCAACCATCCATCCATCCATTATCCATCCATCCATCATCCATCCATATTTCCATCCATCCATTATCCATCATCCATCCATCCATTATCTATCCAACCATCCATCCATCATCCATCCAACCATCCAACCATCCATCCATCCATTATCCATCATCCATCCATTATCCATCCAACCATCCATCCATCATCCATCCATTATCCATCCAACCATCCATCCATCCTCCATCCACCTATTTATCCATCCATCCATCCATCCATTTATCCATCCATCCATCCATCCCTCCAGCCATCATCCATCCAACCATCCATCCATCCATCCATCCATCATCCATCTATCCATTATGCATCCATCGATCCATCCATCATCCATCCATCCATCCACTATCCATCATCCATTCATCATCCATCCAACCATCCATCCATCCTCCATCAAACCATCCATCTATGTATCCATCCATCCATCCATTTATCCATCCATCCATCATCCATCCAACCATCACCCATCCATCCAACCATCCATCATCCATCAATTATCTATCCAACCATCCATCCAACCATCCATCATCCATCAATTATCTATCCAACCATCCATCATCCATCAATTATCTATCCAACCATCCATCATCCATTCAATATCCATCCATCCATTATCCATCCAACCATCCATCCCTCCATCCATCATCCATCCAACCATCCATCCATCTATCCATCTATCTGTCCATCCATCCATTCAACCATCCATCATCCATCCATTATCTATCCAACTATGCATCATCCATCCATTATCCATCCAACCATCAATCCATCCATCCATTATCCATCCAACCATCCACCCCTCCATCCATCATCCATCCAACCATCCATCCATCCATCCATCATCCATCCATCCATCCATTATCATCCAACCATCCATCCATCCATTATCCATCCATCCATCATCCATCCATATTTCCATCCATCCATTATCCATCATCCATCCATCCATTATCTATCCAACCATCCATCCATCATCCATCCAACCACCAAACCATCCATCCATCCATTATCCATCATCCATCCATTATCCATCCAACCATCCATCCATCATCCATCCATTATCCATCCAACCATCCATCCATCCTCCAGCCACCTATTTATCCATCCATCCATCCATCCATTTATCCATCCATCCATCCATCCATCCAACCATCATCCATGCATCCATCCATCATCCATCCATCCATCCATCCTTCCATCCATCCTCCATCCATCCATTATCCATCCATTATCCATCCAACCATCCATCCATCCATTATCCATCATCCATCCATATTTCCATCCATCCATTATCCATCATCCATCCATCCATTATCTATCCAACCATCCATCCATCGTCCATCCAACCATCCAACCATCCATCCATCCAATATCCATCATCCATCCATCCATCATCCATCCATTATCCATCATCCATCCATCCATCCATCCACTATCCATCATCCATCCATTATCCATCCAACCATCCATCCATCCTCCATCAAACCATCCATCTATTTATCCATCCATCCATTCATTTATCCACCCATCCATCCATCCATCCATCATCCATCAAACCATCATCCATCCATCCAACCATCCATCATCCATCAATTATCTATCCAACCATCCATCCAACCACCCATCATCCATCAATTATCTAGCCAACCATCCATCATCCATCAATTATCTAGCCAACCATCCATCATCCATCCAATATCATCATCCATCCATCCATCCATCCATCATACATCCATTATCCATCATCCATGCATTCATCCATCCACTATCCATCATCCATTCATCATCCATCCATTATCCAGCCAACCATCCATCCATCCTTCATCAAACCATCCATCTATTTATGCATCCATCCATCCATTTATCCATCCATCCATCCATCATCCAACCAACCATCATCCATCCATCCAACCATCCATCATCCATCAATTATCTATCCAACCATCCATCCAACCATCCATCATCCATCCATTATCTATCCAACCATCCATCATCCATCAATTATCTATCCAACCATCCATCCCTCCATCCATCATCCATCCAACCATCTATCCATCTATCTGTCCATCCATCCATTCAACCATCCATCATCCATCCATTATCCATCCAACTATGCATCATCCATCCAACCATCCATCATCCATCTATCCATTATCCATCCATCCATCCATCCATTATCCATCCAACCATCCATCCATCCATTATCCATCCAACCATCCATCCATCATCCATCTATATTTCCATCCATCCATTATCCATCATCCATCCATTATCCATCCAACCATCCATCCATTATCCATCCAACCATCCATCCATCCTCCATCCATCTATTTATCCATCCAACCCACCTTCAGAATGTTATGCTTTATACAGTGGTTGAAGCAGCAGCTTTTACTGCTGCAGAAGGATTCCAATACCTGTCTGTAGTGTAGAGTTCCAGCTCCTGACTGCTGACAGCCTGAGCACAGCTTTCCAGTATCTCCAGCAACCTTTCAGTCATCCATTCAGACTCAGACTCCCTTTGTTTGCTCTGCAACTACAAAGCAGAAAGATTTACACTAGCTAGACTTCTTCCAACATCTAAAACACATCATTATCACCTCCACCAAGGACATTATGTTTTAACCAGTGTTTATCTATTTGTGATAAACTTTAAGATAAAGCTCCTGGAGTGAGCTTCATGATGTATCTCTAAGAACAGGTCTTACATCACGTCTGCATGGAAACGTCACGTCTGCATGAAAACATCACACCTCCATGGAAACATGTCTCCATGGAAACGTCACGTCTACATGGAAACATCACGTCTGCATGGAAGCGTCACGTCTGCATGGAAACACGTCTCCATGGAAAACACGTCTACATGGAAACATCACGTCTGCATGGAAAAATCACGTTTCCATGGAAATATCACGTCTGCATGGAAAAATCACGTCTGCATGGAAACATCACGTCTGCATGGAAACATCACGTCTGCATGGAAACGTCACATCTGCATGGAAACATCACGTCTGCATGGAAACGTCACGTCTGCATGGAAACGTCACGTCTGCATGGACACGTCACATCTGCATGGAAACATCACATCTGCATGGAAACATCACGTCTACATGGAAACATCACGTCTGCATGGAAACGTCACGTTTGCATGGAAACGTCACGTTTGCATGGAAACATCACGTCTGCATGGAAACATCACGTCTGCATGGAAACCTCACGACTGCATGGAAACGTCACGTTTGCATGGAAACATAACGTCTGCATGGAAACATCACGTTTCCATGGAAATATCACGTCTGCATGGAAAAATCACGTCTGCATGGAAACATCACGTCTGCATGGAAACGTCACGTCTGCATGGAAACGTCACGTCTGCATGGAAACGTCACGTCTGCATGGAAACGTCACGTCTGCATGGACACGTCACATCTGCATGGAAACATCACATCTGCATGGAAACATCACGTCTACATGGAAACATCACGTCTGCATGGAAACGTCACGTTTGCATGGAAACGTCACGTTTGCATGGAAACATAACGTCTGCATGGAAACATCACGTCTGCATGGAAACCTCACGACTGCATGGAAACGTCACGTTTGCATGGAAACATAACGTCTGCATGGAAACATCACGTCTGCATGGAAACATCACGTCTGCATGGAAACCTCACGTCTGCATGGAAACATAACGTCTGCATGGAAACATAACGTTTGCATGGAAACATCACGTCTGCATGGAAACGTCACGTTTGCATGGAAACATAACGTCTGCATGGAAACATCACGTCTGCATGGAAACCTCACGTCTGCATGGAAATGTCACATCTGCATGGAAACATCACGTCTGCATGGAAACATAACGTTTGCATGGAAACATCACGTCTACATGGAAACATCACGTCTGCATGGAAACATAACGTCTACATGGAAACGTCACGTCTGCATGGAAACGTCACGTTTGCATGGAAACATAACGTCTGCATGGAAACATCACGTCTGCATGGAAACATAACGTCTGCATGGAAACATAACGTCTGCATGGAAACATCACGTCTGCATGGAAACATCACGTCTGCATGGAAACATCACGTCTGCATGGAAACGTCACATCTGCATGGAAACCTCACGTCTGCATAAAAAAATTATATTCACGATCACGTATTTGATGTGTTTCCATGATCTCAGACAGTGGGAGCATGTAGATGTTGCACAATAAGGAGCCAAACATGGAGCCTTGGGGAACTCCACAGCTGCACTGATTCTTCAGGGCAGGGCTGAGGTTTTACCGAGTGGATGCATCTGAGAATGATGGCTGCTTCCTGCTTCTCATGCTCCAGCTCACTCCTCCTCTTCCCTTCCTTCTGGAGCTCAGCCTCCAGTTGAGACCAGCTGGACTCTTCTTCATGGCGGACATCCTCAGATACCAGGATCCGACTCTGGCTGAGAACACAACAATAACCATATTTACATTATGAAAATCCATAATTCACCTCCTCTCAACAAGCATTTGGTAAATATTGGAATAACCATGATGATGACCAGCCGGTCAACCCATATGTATTCATCATGGCGCCTGGTAGCGGGAATGGTAGCAACTGGAAAATACAGCAATTTGAGTTTAACGAGGGCCAAAATATGATGGTTAGACAACTGTCAGGAGTTCCAAGTCTGGTTTCAGGAACGAGAAGCAGCTCTCTCTCTACCCGGACCTGGTGGAGGCAGGTATCTGGTTGTCATGGAGGTCTCTTCTCTCCACCTGTTGCGGAGTCGGCCAGCAGCAGGAAGTTAAACTGAACGACCATGGGAATTCTGGACCATGACCAGATAAAACCTTTACCTGGGATCCTCCATCGGAGAGTTCTGCTGACCTTGGATATCTTTTCTCTCCTCTATTTGTTGTCGAAACGTCCTCCACAGTTGCCTCAGCTTCTAAAAACAAGGAGATGGTGAAATTTACTGCTTCTCTTTTTAATTGAAAAGGCTATGTGCTAAATGAGCTTCTGTAGCTGATCTTTAATGTTTTATGTCTATCAACAGCTGACAGATTATATAATAATAGATTATATAATGTAGAAGTGAGTGGATTACATGAAGGTTGACCTGAGCTGAGGCCTGATGAGACTTCTTACCTTGTTCAGTCTGCTTCGCTGCTCCATCCTTCTGGTCAGATCTTCCACCAGCTCATCATAACGCTGCTGCGTGTCATTCATTTTAGCTTCGAGAAGAAACTTCTCCTCCTGCAGGATCACAAATTCCTTCTCCAGCTCCTGGATACACATCAGCCATTCAAATTGCTGAGTCCTCTCTATTGAGAGAACTATGAAGGGTTTATTCTTGACTGAGGCTTCCAGGTCTCTCTGCATATCCCCAAAGATCCTGTTGGAAGAGGGTCAGGGTTAATATTTACCTTTTGGTGATGGAGTTTAAATCTGCTTCCAAACTTTACTTTTCCCTTCTTGAGATAATTTTTGCCTCCAGGTTGTGGACTTCAGCTTCCAGTTCTTCCCTCTGAGAGAACACCATCTTGCTGGATTCCAGCAGCAACAGCTGCCTCATCACCGCCATCCGTTGCTCCTCCTGCTCCTCCAGAGTCACAACTAAACAAAGAAGGATCAGAGAAACAAAAGATATGCCAGTATTCTCACAGAGTACCACTACTCCTGGAAAAACAACGCAGCGTCATTAGTGAGACAAAGCAAAAATACAGAAAGGAGTCTGCATGATCTCCTTGTGTACACATGGGTTATGTCCGTCTTCTCGTGTTGGGTTAACTGGTCTTTAAATTCTCACGTGGAATGACGTTGGCGTCATCTGGTCGTGATCTCCAGCTCTCGCTTGAGCGATTCGCGGCCGAGTGTGAAGCGGCTGGGAAGAGAATCAGCATCTCCAAATCTGAGACCATGGTCCTCAGCCGGAATAAGGTGGATTGTCCTCTCCGGGTCGGGAGTCAGGTCCTGCCTCAAGTGGAGGAGTTTAAATATCTCGGGGTCTTGTTCACGAGTGAGGGAAGGATGGAGCGTGAGATGGACAGACGGATCGGTGCGGCGTCTGCAGTAATGCGGGCTCTGCGCCGGTCTGTCGTGGTGAAGAAGGAGCTGAGCCAGAAGGCGAAGCTCTCCATTTACCAGTCGATCTACGTTCCTACCCTCACCTATGGTCATGAGCTGTGGGTCGTGACCAAAAGAAGGAGATCTCGTATACAGGCGGCTGAAATGGGTTTCCTCCGCAGGGTGGCCGGGCTCTCCCTTAGAGATAGGGTGAGGAGCTCGGTCATCCGGGAGGAGATCAGAGTAGAGCCGCTGCTCCTCCTCATCGAGAGGAACCAGTTGAGGTGGCTCGGGCATCTGGTCAGGATGCCTCCAGAACAGGAACAACGTTATGGATACTACCATCCATCCAAGAAAATTTCATCACTGCAAGAAAACAAACACCACACAGAAACGTGACGTCACGGCAGAAAAACGTGATGTCATGGCAGGAACATTGTGTCACTGCAGAAACGTGATGTCACAGCAGTAAAAAAGTGATGTCATGGCAGGAACATTATGTCACGGCAGAGAAACGTGACGTCACGGCAGAAACGTGATGTCACGGCAGAAAAACGTGACGTCACGGCAGAAAAACATGATGTCATGGCAGGAACATTATGTCACGGCAGAAACACGGCAGAAACGTGATGTCACAGCAGAAAAACATTATGTCACGGCAGAAACGCGATGTCACAGCAGAAAAAAGTGATGTCATGGCAGACACGTGATGTCACAGCAGAAAAACGTGATGTCACGGCAGAGAAACGTGACGTCACGGCAGAAAAACGTGACGTCACGGCAGGAACATTATGTCACGGCAGAAACGCGATGTCACAGCAGAAAAAAGTGATGTCATGGCAGGAACATTATGTCACGGCAGAAACGTGATGTCACGGCAGAAACGTGATGTCACAGCAGAAAAACGTGATGTCACGGCAGAGAAACGTGACATCACGGCACAAACGTGACATCACGGCATGAACGTGATGTCATGGCAGAAAAACGTGATGTCATGGCAGGAACGTGATGTCATGGCAGGAACATGACCTGCTACGTCTGACAGCTCCACCCGTTCAGATATCCAACCAGCCAATCGGACGGCAACATGGAGACTTGCTGATGTTCACACTGAGCATCAGGAAGAAACGGCTTGTTGCTGATCTGATCTGACAATCCAACCAACCAGTTTAGCAAAATAACTTTCTCTGTTTGATCCGACAAGCAGAAGCTGTTTCTGGGTTCTTACCCTGCATGGAGTTGTGGTCCTGAAGTTGACGGTTGTGGTGCTGCAGCTCCTGCTTCTTCTGACTAAGCTGCAGCTGGTCCGCCTCTACGTCCCGTTTATCCGTCTGCTGAGCTTCCAGCAGCTCCAGTTGCTCGTCCATCGTCTCCTCTAGCGCAGCCACAGAGGACCTGAGATCCTCAGACTTTCTTCGCATCTCCGCCTCCTTGGTGTCTTTCTTTGAGATGAGCTGCTTTTTCTGACTCTCCAACTCTTCACAACAAAGCTGGAAGCTCGAAAGGATTAAAATAGACAAATTCACAAACATCTGTGATTTTTCTGTTTATCTGTTTATCAGAGGCGTTCCATAACGGCAAATTATGTTGCTATTACTGTTCATCTGACATAATCAGCTAGAACCATCATAAATCTTGAGTTTCATAATAACAAACTGCTTCATCTGCTGGTGAATTTTATCTACTTTTGCTGCTATAAAATGATTATTTGTGGATTTAAATATTATTTTCTTAACATGACTGATAGATTATGACACGCAGAACTCTGCAGAAGTCTTATTTTCTTATAAATATAAGCAACAAAAGAAAAAAGGAGCAGCGATTGGACTCACTTTTAGAACTGTAATTTTCTGTGTGGGTCTGTTTGTCTGCACTGACGATGGATCTACTGTTGATAACCTTTTGATGGGAGTTTAGGTAGTGTTTTATTATTATTAGTTGTTATTAGTAGTGTTTCACTTTGTTTTATATTTTGGTTTATGTATATGTGTGTGTTTGTATGTATGTATAAATGCACATATGTAAATACTTTGTGTTTTTGTACTGTGTAATGTCATGTACCGTGTGTCATCTCTGTCTAGTGTAAAAGCCCAACTTGGGACAGGCATAGAAAACTAGTCTAGACTAAAACGCTGTAGTATGTCACATCATACATGAAGTGTACTAGGTGACATCATACATGAAGTATACTAGGTGACATCATACATGAGCCAAATAAATAAAAACAAAGTAAAATAAAAACTGTTCATAATAAAGCGTTTGAAGTGCTGCAGGACAAGGACCCTGCAGAACCAGGACGGAGGTGTTGGTGTATCATCAGTTTTATGAAAGGCGCTCTGAGAGCCTGGACCTGATCGTTCCGCCAGTGTTCTGGAATTGAACCCTTTCCTCGTGCATACGCGTTCCTCCCATGAGCCCCGGTGGTTTGAGGGACACCTGCAGCGTCTCCTCTCTCCTTCATGCAGTTTGTTTTTGTGGATCCTGTCTCTCGCAGTGGAACAACAATGAAACTTTCCTTTCTAAGTTTCTAAGTGGGAGAACTGCAGTTCAAATACTTTTTGTCCTCACTGTTGTGGCTGTACTGAGCAGGTCCTGGAACCGTCCAGGCTTTGGACGGAGCGGTCCGTCAGGCCTCAGTGGGATGTCAGAGACCTGCAGCAGAATAAAAACCTGTTTCTGTTCCTCTGAGGTGGAAAATACTGCTTTATCTGTCGTGTTCTGCTGATGGAACTGTTTCCGTTTGTTCTGTCCTCCGATGACTACAAACGGGACATTTTAGCAACTCCCCTGCTCCCCAGAAAACATTTATTCACAACGTCTCTCATACAGCGTATTACACCTAAACAAGTCCGGGTAGGAACAAAAACACAAAAGCAATTCCTATCGCTACATTCCAGTTGTTGGTGACGTTTGGCTCCAGTAGGCTGCTGCTGATCTGTAGAGAGTCCTCGTTCTCCTGCTTGACAGCCTCTGTGCAGGGCTTGTGTCCAAACCTTGGCTTGGGGTGTTGCGATGGTCCAAAACTGCAAGATATAGGTCTCGTCCAACCAGTTTTGCCTTCTTCATTAGACGTTTGTCCATTTTCACTGCTGATTCTGCCTTGCCGTTACTTTGCGGATATCCAGGCGAGGAAGTTTTGTGTGTGAATTCCCATTTATGACTGAAATCAGTGAACTCAATGAAACTGAGTTAAAAAAAAAAAAATAGCGTCAGCAAGCATCAAATACTGAATTAGCCAAGATATGAGAGAGAGAGCGAGAGCGAGAGCGAGAGAGAGAATGGAAGCTTGAGCCGAGCCAACAACAGAAATGTAAAATAAAATTATTAAAGGTAAAGTTATGTAAGCAGCTTACATAACTTACACAACTAGGAAGGTTGGAAAGATGGCAAGTCTAATGAAGTTAACTAAATATGTCAGGGTAGACTATCAGGCGGGTACCGGGGGAATGGATTTAAAAAGGGGCAGCTTCTGCTAAAACACCAGTTGGATCGGAGACAGTGGAATAATGGGTCGGCCTTACTTCAGCGCCTTGGTGGTCGAGAACCCGGACCTTGGGTCCAGTGGGCAAGGATTCAGTGGTCGTCCTCATACCTGTCCAAAGGGGACCTCCGCAGAAGTCAGGAGCTCGCCTGGAACCGCCTGGTTCGACGTTTGAAGCTGGACCCAACTCCGATTAGAATCCACGGGTCGCGGGTGCCGGCAAAATCCTGGAATCAGCTGGAGCAGTAACGTTCGGGTCGCCCGTACGTTACTGGTCACAGTCTTTGTGGGCCGGGAGAGCAGCATTGTTCAGCCAGAATTGGATGAGTTTTCTGGTGTTAAGCAGTCAAGCGAGCTTAATAAAAACGAACACGATGCCAGACGGACAAAAACACGACTAAGGCAAACATCAAATGAAAACGAAAAAACAAGAGAGAAACAAAGAAAACGAGAGAGAAAAACAAGAGCAGAAAAAAAGACAAAAGAAGATAAGAGCAAAAAAACGCAGAAAAAGAGGTAAGACAAAAGAGAAACGAGTTCCAGGAAGACCCGCAGTTAAATTTGCCAGCGCTCTGGGGCGGACTTTAGATTATCCAATCAGAGCGCAGGGGTCAGGACATGGGGTCTGAAAGTTTGGTCAAAATACTAAGTTCTTGGGGAATTAAACTTAACATTTTTCCAACCTCAAAACATGTCTATAAAATCCATTTATAGATGAGAAGAAGTATGAATGATCCTTATAAACATGAACCTTAAAACAGTTTTGCTGCTGTCAAAAGGGGAAAAGGTTTGTTAACAGGTAGAAGACATTTCATCAAGACATTTCAGGACATTTCAATACTCTGCATCGATGTTTTCACTTTCCACGGACCTGGTGGGTCAAGAAATCATTTCCACACAACAAGTTCTTACTTTGAGTCAGAGTCGTTAATAACAACAGCATATAATGTTAATCACGGTGTATTTAATCAGCCTGAAATGCATATCTCAACCTGTTCGAGGGTGTCTGCTAGATGGTACCATTGCTCCATCCAAGGAATCACAGAGAACTTGTTAACTTCTGTGGATTTCACATCTGAAAAACGGTTAAAGTCTTGGATTAATTTAGAAAGGAAGAAGAGTCCATTTATCCAGGTGTGCTGAGGATACATCCAGGATTTTATACAGTTTAGAATTCAGAGCTTAAAGGTTCTGCTCTGGAATTTGGTCTTTGTGTGCTGTGGATACAAAGGGACCTCCTGGGGTGATGGACAACAGGCTCTTACCAGGGTCCAACTTCAAAAGGGTGCCACAGTCTGTCTGTGTAGACATTTCCTACCAGGAACAAGATAAAACCAGCAGGGTTCCTGGTTTAAAGTGGAGGTCTGTCTACCCGGATTAAGATGGATCTGATTTTTAGGGCTTTCATTGAGGTCTGTTTTGGAGATGTGTGGATGGACCTCCTTTTGAAGTAGAAAGTCCTGATGAAATGATCGGAGAAAGGACCCAAAAGCAGCACAAGAGATCTGGGCAGATTAACAGTTTTTATTTGAGCCACTTGGTGAGGTTCGGTGCTGGAGTTGAACTCTGGTTCCCAATGAGTAGAGCAGAGCAGGGCAGAGTAACTTTCCTCTGGGCCGACAGAGTGGACACCTAGCACAACAAGGTGAGTGAAGATCCACAACTCACGGTTGGGGGTCCTCCAGGACAGAAACCCAGTAACCACTGGGGAGCAGGCTCCAAGGGCAAGGCAGGAAGCGGAAGTCGGGGACAGATCAGGTCGGTAACGGGCAGGCAATTGCGGTCGGAGTGCTGGAAGGTCAGGCATGAGAGCAATGACAATCTGGCAGTGAGTGAATGGTGGAGGCTGCATATATGCGCAGGCTGAACTGATGCGGATTGTGAACAGGTGGCAGAGGCAGGTGAGAGCAGTGAACTGATTAGGGGTGTGGCAAGCAGCAATGCTGGAGGAAGCAAGGCTGATTGTGACAGAACCCCCCCCCCCAAGGGATGGCCCCTGACATCCCAAACCGCAGCAAAACCAGGTGGGAGGAGGGGGAAACGGGGGAGGGACCGACCAGTAGGACATCATGTCCCCGAGGAACCAGCCGCACCATCCCGGACAGAAGGGGTAACGAGGGACCCGCGACGAACAGGGGCAGCAGCCGGTTGATCAGGATGCTGTCGATGAAAATCGGCCACAAGATCAGGAGCCATGACATGGCGAGCAGGAACCCAGGACC
Organism: Telmatherina bonti; assembly: GCF_933228915.1. NCBI lineage: Eukaryota > Metazoa > Chordata > Actinopteri > Atheriniformes > Telmatherinidae > Telmatherina > Telmatherina bonti. The sequence goes on along the minus strand of NC_136611.1, from coordinate 1,894,213 downwards.
TTTCCTCAGGACCGTAACCCTCCCAGTCAACCAGATATTGAAGACCCCTCCCCTGCCGACGAGAGCGCAGTAGACGACGCACCACATACACTGGCCCGCCATCAACCATAACAGGAGGGGGGGGCGGAGGAGTCGGAGGGACCAAAGAACTATGGTGAACTGGTTTAATCCTGGAGACATGGAAGGTGGGGTGAACCCTCATGGAACGGGGAAGCTTCAGGCGAACCGGATTGATCACCTTCTGAATGGGGAAAGGCCCGACGAACTTCGCCGCCAACTTCCTCAACTCCACCCGGAGAGGTAAGTCCTGAGTGGAAAGCCACACTCGCTGACCTACTTGGTAGGATGGTGCAGGTCTCCGACGATGGTTGGCAGTGGCGGCATAGCGATCCACAGACTGAAGGAGAGCCGAACGAGCCCGGAGCCATGTCCGGTGACAGCGGCGGATGAAAGCTTGGACTGACGGACAGGACACCTCCATTTCCTGAACCTGGAACAAAGGGGGTTGGAAGCCATAAGCACACTGAAACGGAGAGAGACCAGTGGCAGAGCTAACGAGGGAATTGTGAGCATATTCCACCCACAATAACTGTGAAGACCAGGAAGCAGGATCTTGAGAGGCCATACAACGCAAGGTGGTTTCCAGATCCTGGTTCTTACGTTCTGACTGGCCATTGGTCTGAGGGTGGAATCCTGAGGACAGACTGGCGGTGGCACCCAAGAGACTACAGAACTCCTTCCAAAACACAGAGGAAAACTGCGGCCCTCTGTCAGAAACAACGTCAACTGGAAGGCCATGAAGGCGGAAAACGTGATGCAGAACCAGCTGTGCAGTCTCTTTGGCAGACGGGAGTTTAGGCAGAGGCACAAAATGGGCCATCTTACTGAAACGGTCCACGACTGTCAGGACTACGGTGTGGCCGTTGGAAGGAGGCAGACCCGTGACAAAGTCCAACGATATGTGCGACCATGGGCGGTGAGGTACCGGAAGAGGCTTAAGCAGTCCAGCTGGGGATTGGCGAGAGGTCTTGTGTTGGTTGCAGGTGGGACAGGCCTTGACAAATTCCTGGACGTCCTGCTGCAAAGTAGGCCACCAAAACCGTTGGAGGAGGGCTTGTCGTGTGCGAAAAACCCCTGGGTGACAGGAGAGTTTGGATGAGTGGGCCCATAGCAGCACATCAGATCTTAAGGCTGGGGGAACAAACAGACAGTTAGTAGGACAGGAGCTGACCAGGTTGACCATCGGTGGCAGCCTTAACTCTCTCCTCAATGTCCCAGGTTAGAGATGCCACCAGGCAAGATACAGGGAGAATAGCAGTTGGGCCAGCAACTGACTCATCTGTCTTTTGGAACTGGCGAGACAGGGCATCTGGCTTAATGTTCCGGGACCCTAGACGATAAGAGAGGGAGAAGTTAAAACGGGTGAAGAACAGGGACCAGCGAGCCTGCCGAGAGTTCAGTCTTTTAGCTGAGCGAATGTATTCTAAATTCTTGTGATCAGTCCAGACAAGGAAAGGCTCCTTAGAACCCTCCAACCAATGACGCCACTCCTCTAGCGCCATCTTAACGGCTAACAGTTCTGTTGCCGATGTCGTAATTCCTCTCGGCAGAGGACAAGCGTCGAGAAAAGAAGGCACAAGGATGGAGCTTGTGATCAGTAACAGAGCGTTGGGACAAGACGGCCCCCACGCCGACATCGGAGGCGTCAACTTCGACCACAAACTGCTGCCCTGGGTCAGGCATCTGGAGGATAGACGAAGAGGTAAACTGCTCCTTGAGAGACTGGAAAGCAGAGGCAGCTGACTGTGACCACTGAAAAGGCACTTTAGAGGAGGTTAGAGTGGTAAGAGGAGCAGCAACAGAGCTGTAGTTGCGGATAAAGCGCCGGTAAAAGTTGGCAAATCCCAGGAAACGCTGGAGCTGTTTACGATTTTCTGGAACAGGCCAGGCCAAGACAGCAGAGACCTTTTCTGGATCAATCTTGACCTTCCCCTTTGTGATTATATGTCCCAGAAAAGACACTGAAGAGACATGGAACTCACATTTCTCAGCCTTGACAAACAGGGCATTCTCCAGAAGGTGCTGAAGGACTGACTGAACGTGATGGACATGTTGCTCCTTGGATCGAGAGAAGATGAGAATGTCGTCTAGGTAAACAAAAACTACCGATTAAGCATGTCCCTGAGAACGTCATTCACAAGTGCTTGGAAGACAGCAGGAGCATTTGTGAGCCCAAATGGCATTACAAGATACTCATAATGTCCTGTTGGGGTATTGAAGGCCGTCTTCCACTCGTCCCCCTCCCGGATTCGGACAAGGTGGTAGGCATTACGCAGGTCGAGTTTTGAAAAAATGGTGGCCCCCTGGAGAAGCTCAAATGCAGTGGACATGAGAGGCAATGGATATCTGTTTTTTATTGTAATATCATTCAATCCACGATAATCAATACATGGCCTTAGAGTCTTGTCTTTCTTTTCAACGAAGAAAAACCCTGCACCAGCAGGAGAAGAAGATGGGCGAATGATTCCAGCAGCCAGGGAGTCGTTGATATAAGTCTCCATGGCCCTTCGTTCAGGTTCTGACAGGGAGTACAGGCGTCCTTTGGGTGGAGATGTTCCAGGAAGGAGATCTATGGCACAGTCATAGGGGCGATGAGGAGGCAGAGACATGGCCCTTGCCTTACTGAAGACCTGGCGGAAGTCATGATATTCAGGAGGCACTCTGGCAAGGTCAACCAGAGAACAGGAATTGGAGGAGTGAAGCGGGGATGAGGCTTGCTGGAGGCATCTTTGGAGACAAGAAGGACTCCACTCCAAGATGGCCCGAGTAGTCCAGTCGATGTGTGGGTTGTGGAGGCGAAGCCATGGATACCCAAGGATGAGTGGCAGGCAGGCAGAGCTCAGGATGTGAAACTGGATGGTTTCCTGATGATTTCCAGATATCAGCAGACGAACAGGAGAGGTCTGATGTGTGACAGTACCCAATACATGGCCATCTAGTGCTCTGGCAGGAACCGGACGGGACAGGGGAACCCGCTCAAGTCCCAGCTGATGGACTATACCCTCGTTAATGATACAGACTTCAGCCCCTGAGTCAATAAAAATAGGCAAAGTCTTGGGCCCCTCGGGCAGAAGGAGACGACCCTGGAACAGGAGTCTCTGGCTGTGAGGAGTTGACAAAGCTGTTGAGCTTACCAGTGCCTCCTCCCTTACTGGTGAGCTTTGGCTTTTACTGGACACCCAATGGCGTAGTGTCCAGCAGCCCCACAATATAGACAAAGATTGGACTTACGGCGACGGTCCTTCTCTTCCGGAGGGAGGGAGGTGAGTCCCAACTGCATAGGCTCCAGATCTCCCGTCTGCTGCAGTAATGGGGCGGTAATGCCTGAAGTCCGTTGGCAGGGGTGAGGAAGAGGAGATCTCCGGGTTCTCCCTTGGCTCCTCTCCTGTTGACGAGTCTGGATACGATTGTCTATACGTATTGCCAGTTCAATTGCCCCATCCAGGGAGTTTGGGGTGTCATGAGACACCAGCTCGTCTTTGATGTTGTCAGACAGACCATGAAGGAAGGCATCACAAAGGGCTGAACAGTTCCAACTACTTTGACTGGCCCTAATGCGGAAGTCAATTGAGTAGTCTGCCACTGTCCTTGTGCCTTGTCTTAGTCCCAGCAGGCCCCTTGCAGAATCAGAACCACTTCTCTCGAATCCAAAGACTTTGCGAAGCTCGGCAGCAAACAGGTCAAAAGAGGAACAAACAGCTGATCTCCTTTCCCACTCTGCCGTTCCCCATAAGCGAGCTCTGCCAGACAGGTGGTTGATGACAAACGCAACCTTCGCCGACTCTGATGCGAAGGTTCGGGGCTGCAGGGCAAACAGAAGAGAGCAGTTGGTGAGAAAGGGACCACAAGTCTCTCGATCCCCTGAGTAACGCTCCGGCGTTCCCACCCAGGGCTCAGGAGTGTCACTGGGCAAAGAGACCGAGGCAGGAGCTGACACATCAGAGGAAGGAACCTGCAGGGGAGAAGAAGCGAGCTGTGAGAATTGAGCCGTCAGTTGTTGCATCTGTGCTGTCAATGCCGCCAGAGAGCGGCCTTGAATCTCAGCTGCTTGTCTGGCCTCCGCAGCCGATGCAGTCAGTATGGCTCCATGTTGCTGCAGAACCCCCTCTATTGTTTCCAGGCGGCTGAGTGGAGTGGGATTGTGCGCTGGGTCCATCTTATGGCCAGATTGTACTGAAATGATCGGAGAAAGGACCCAAAAGCAGCACAAGACATCTGGGCAGATTAACAGTATTAATTTGAGCCAATTGGTGAGGTTCGGTGCTGGAGTTGAACTCTGGTTCCCAATGAGTAGAGCAGAGCAGGGCAGAGTAACTTTCCTCTGGGCCGACAGAGTGGACACCTAGCACAACAAGGTGAGTGAAGATCCACAACTCACGGTTGGGGGTCCTCCAGGACAGAAACCCAGTAACCACTGGGGAGCAGGCTCCAAGGGCAAGGCAGGAAGCGGAAGTCGGGGACAGATCAGGTCGGTAACGGGCAGGCAATTGCGGTCGGAGTGCTGGAAGGTCAGGCATGAGAGCAATGACAATCTGGCAGTGAGTGAATGGTGGAGGCTGCATATATGCGCAGGCTGAACTGATGCGGATTGTGAACAGGTGGCAGAGGCAGGTGAGAGCAGTGAACTGATTAGGGGTGTGGCAAGCAGCAATGCTGGAGGAAGCAAGGCTGATTGTGACACCTGAGTCCTTATCTGATTTGGGGGTTAATTCGGCCTTGGCGGTTGCTACAACATTTTGCAACAAGCTATTTAACGTGGTCAGTCATGCCCTGCCAGTAAACCCAGTCCCTTGCCCACCTGCGGCAACCCTCTGTGCCAAGGTGAGAAGAGTGAATCCGCTCACTATTGTCCTTTTGGAGCTAATCTGGGATCACAACTCTCGCCTTTAAAAACAAGTCCATTTTGGGTGCTCATCTCATCCTGCAATGAGCGAAAATGTGTTATTTCAACAGGTAAATTGTTTTATCTTTAGGCCACCCTTTTTGTATAGTTTTGGTCAGAGTCTGTAGTCCGTGGTCTGACTGCGTCGCTGTGCGTATGTTGTCCATCCTTTCATCTGAGATTGGCACATAATCCACCATATTAACACACTCCGTCTCCAATTCAGTCTGGCTTTTGCTTGCATTTTGTAGGTATGCTCTACTTAAAATGTCTGCGGGTCGCATGTCACGTCCGGGAAAAAATGTCCCATTCAAATCATATTTTTGTAATCTCAGGAAGATGCGCTGCAGTCTTTTTGGCGCATTTATCAGAGGTTTTCTGATAATTGTCTCTAGGGGCTTATGGTCCGACTGAATTCTAAGCAGGCGACCATAGGTGTACTGGTGAAACTTTTCCATGCTGAAGACTATAGCCAGACATTCTTTTTCAATTTGTGCATAGCCTGTATCTGTCATTGCCAATGCACGACTGGCATATCTCTGCCCTCCTGTATTAGAGCAGCTCCTAGCCCTGTGTCACTTGCATCATACTGTAACGTCAGTTCTTGCTCTGGGTTGTAGTATTTTAGTACTGGCACCTGTGTTATCTTATCTTTGATTTGGTTGAACGCTTTGTCCTGCACATCTGTCCATTCTCGGAGACTTACTTTGTGTGTGAGCTGTCTCAATATTTCACAATCATCTGACAGGTGCTCATGAAACTTTGACGAATAGTTCACTAGTCCTACCAGTTTTTGAACACCTTTCACGTTTGTTGGTGCAGGCATTTCAATGACAGCTCGCACCTTCTCTGGATCAACTTTGAGTCCCTCTGCAGTGAGCAAATGACCACTGTATGGGACTTCCTGTTTTCTCAGCTGAATTTGTCCAATTTCTTTTCCTGCTCTTAGTGAAGGCGGACGCTTTTCTCTGCTCTGCTGATTCCTCATTCCTCCCACTCTGGCCTGGTACTTGTCCTGTCTGACTCGGAGCCTCTTCTTACATCTCTTTCCTCAAATTTTTACATCATGGATCTGATCGGCTGGTCTTTCAACGCAATTGATCAGATATTCTCATCCCGGAGGTCGGGCAGAGGGCAGCCCGCATGTCCTGAAAGGACGCTTCCGGCTGGATACGTTCAGGACTCATGGGCCAGGTGGAGACTGATGTGTCTGGTGGTTCTGTCCTCTGAGGACGTCGAGGACGTTTACATCTTTGGATTATTGGTGATTGGGATTCTACTGATTGGCGCTGGCGGAGTTCTGATCTACCTCAAGACCCGTGAGATTCTGGCAACAACTGGCAGGCTGCCAGAATTCTGCAACGGTATGGGCCGAGCTGGCAGTGCACAGACTCTTGCACTGACCGGACTCGACCGTAAGCAGGATACCAGTTTAGTCCTGACTGGTAATCTTGCATCAGTCCCAGAGCTGGTATACAGAATGAACAACAACATGGAGAAGATGTCTGCTAGGATCGGTGGAAACTGACCCCCCCATTCGGCTGTCTGGAGTTGCCAGCCTGAGATCAGCTATGGACTCAATGCCGAGGGCAAATTGTTTTCCTCGCCTGAAACCCAAACAACAATCATATCTGGATTTGGTTTCCCAGCGGCCTTGGGCCGGTGCAACCCCCCCCTGAGAACCGAAGAAGAGATGTTCATAGACACTCTGTCGCCCCTCCTCAGGTGTTTTTCCCTGTCTATCCAGACTGCATCATCTAGTGGTGCGGTCCGGAGCTACATGATTTTTTTCCCTAGACCCCCCCTATGATTCTAATGTATCTGTGTTCTTATCTGTTATAAGGCGGTGCTGGTAAAACTGGCTGTGGGGCCTAAGCTTCAGTTTGGTTCTGTAAACTTGTCATAAATGTTACATGTCTGTACGTCAAACCTTGGACGAGTTGGCTTGAACCTTGAATTTCCCCTCGGGGATGAATAAAGTATCTTTGATTTGATTTGATTCAACTTCATATTTTGCTCTCTGCATCTTTCTAGAAAACGTCTCAAGCTCTTGTCATGGTCTCTAACTGCATCTTGTTTTGTCTCACCTTCACCTGTGATCAGGATGTCATCTGTGATGATGTAGGTACCAGGCAAAAACTTCAGGTGCTGGACTGATGCCCATTGGCATCCTCAGCCACCGGAATCGTCCAAAGGGAGTTGCAAACGTTGTCAGGTAGGTTGATTCCTCCTCTAGCTTCACATGCCAGAGGCCATGTTTTACATCGCACACTGCGAAAACTCTCGTATTTGCCAAGCCTAGTAAGATGTCGTCAATTGTTAGAAGTGGTAAATGGCTTCTCTTTAAAGCTTTGTTGAGGGGTCTCGGGTCAATACAAATTCGGGGTTTGGCATTGGGTTTCAGCACCACCACCATACCACTGATCCATTCAGTGCTACTTTCTACAGGTGCAATTATTTGCCTATTCAAAAGGTTTATTTCTGCTTTTTGTCATGGTTTGCTGTTTGAGTTTGTGCAAGTTGCCATGGGGAACTCGGGGCGGAGTCTGGAGCTTCAATTGTCACCACCTGGAGTTCATCTTCCGGGTTGATTATCCTATTCTACAGCCTGCTATTTAAGGACAAGCTGGAGCTCCAGTCTTCACCAGATTGTCTCTTTTTACTGCCTGGTAATCAGGCCAGTTCCAGTGCTTACTTTGTGACTTATAGCTAGAGAATTCATTTTGTTTTTCTTTGCCTCCTCAGCACTTTGAGGACATTATAGGCATCTTTCTGGATGTGGATCCTTTTCCTCAGCCAACTTCACCAGCTGCTTATGCCTGCCTGCCCATCATGCCTCAAACCAAAACCCAGTCACCACAACCAGAGACCACACCTCGGCAACATCCTCTACCATCATAATTCCTAATATCTGAGAAGTTCTTCCCCGGCCCTGGACCAGGCCGACAGGATTTGGGTTTCTAAATAAATAATTCATTCACTTCTCCATCTGTGAGTTCTGCTTTTGGGTCCACCCCTCCACCCCGGTCTCTGACTGTGACACTTTTAGTGGTTTCATCGTCGACACCGGGATTCTGCATTTTGGGAGTTTAACCGGCTGTACTGTTGGGTCTATTTCTAGTTTATATTCTCCTTCCAGGCAGCCATCCCCTGTAAACACATCTTGAAACTCAGTGTTTATTTCTTCCAACTGCCACATGTCTCTCGCCTCTGGTTCCCCAGTCACAATCCTGTCCAGTGCATATATGTTGTTATACTGGACCTGTATGAGTTTCATTGCTTCACTTAGACTGCGGCCTAATAGAGCTGTTTTACAGTCTTGTCCAACAACTTCAAACTCAACTCTGTACTTTTTCTTGTTCCTTGGATTAGTCATTTTAACTCTGCACTTGCCCAATGGATACAGCTTTGACGTATTGTACATCACTAGTACCTTAACAGTATGCTCCAGTTTCACATCTGGGTTCAGCAAGTTGATTGGAATGATGTTGCACGTTGTCCCACAGTCGATCTGGAAGTTCACAATATTTCCATTAATCATCATCCCAGCAAACAGTTGTTCAGTTTTACCATTTTGTTTCTCTCCAATATGGTTCGTTTCTGCTGCTGTCTTTGTTACTGCTGTGACCGTCATTATAACCTCACATGAATCTGAACCTGTCTCCGCTATTACATGAACAGTTTTCCTGTGTTTTTCCTGCATGTTACTGAGAAATGATTATCCTTGCCACATGTCCTGCATTTTTTTTCCAAAGGCTGAGGACTTGATTCTTTCATTCCACAATACTTGCATGATGTTTCACCAGTCTTTATGCTTTTCCCTGCATGTTCGAACGCATGTACATCTTCTGTCCTTCTATTGTCTTGCTATACTCCTGTGAAATCTCCATTGATCTACAAACTTGCAGACATCTGTCCAGATCCAGCTTCTCTTCTCTGAGTTGCCTTTCCCTCAAACAGGAGTTGTATGTGCCACACACAATCCTGTCTCTTATCAGTGAATCCTTTAGTTGCTCAAAATTGCAGGTACTTGCCAGCGTTCTCAGGTTTGTCACGTATTTGTCGACCGGTTCTCCCGGGGCAAAATATCTGTACCTTTCCACCGTTTTTACTTTTGGGTTACAATATTCATTCAGCTTAGCCATCAAACTGGTTACAGAAAGTCTTGCTTCTGACCCGATTAATGTCACACAGAGCTGCCTGCCCCGTTCTCCGATGAGGTAGTAGAAAAGTTTTACCCGCGCCTTTTCTTCTGCGTCCGGCATTGCCAACTCGATGTCCAGCGTAAGTTCTTCCTTCCAACTCTTCCATGACTTGGCCAGATTAGACGAGTCCATAGACGACTGATGAGGTGGTTTCAGTCCATCCATTCTTATTTCTCTATTGTTTATATTGTATTCTTTTCTAGAGCTCAAAATGCATCGTCATGCTAGCGCCATTTAGCTTCTGTTATCCACGTGTAAAGAAAATGCTTAGAAATACTGGTGTCCTGACTCGACTCTGAATTCTGCTGCTTGTATTTTAACCATGTTCAGGAGCTTATGCACCTTGTTTTATGTTTGTACTTAGTGACAGTGGGAGGAGTCAGCTGCTGGCTTTCTCATGCCGCTGAACTCAGGTTTTTCACCGGCATGGGAAAGGAGCATGTTTTTCGAAACCAGCGTGGGAAAGGAGCGGCTGTTGCCTGAGAAGCTCTCCTTTCTCCCACAAACCGAGTTTAAAAAGGAGAAGATTTCTCCCCCCGGCAGAGTCAGCTGCGGGTTACGTACGGACGTTGGAGCTGCTCTGACCGGGGACTGTTGGCTCTCCAGTCCAGGTGTCATCGGTAAGAGACTGCACTATTGTAACTGCGTGCTTAAGCTTGATGTATTTTGCTATGCGTGTGGAGAATAAACAGACACTTATTCTAGCGCCATAGTGGTGTGTGTGTGTTTTCTGTGTGCCGACCTCCTGCAAACCTAAACTTTTCCACAAAACACCTCGTTAAGCTCAGCTTGCACTTATCACCTAGTTTCACCAGGTGTCACCTAGTTTCACCTGGTTTCACCTAGTTTCACCAGGTGTCACCTAGTTTCACCTGGTTTCAGCTGGTGTCACCTAGTTTCACCTGGTGTCACCTGGTTTCACGTATTTTCACCTAGTTTCACCAGGTGTCACCTAGTTTAACCTGGTTTCACCTGGTGTCACCAAGTTTCACCTGGTTTCACCTGGTGTCACCTAGTTTCACCTGGTTTCACCTGGTGTTACCAGGTGTAACCTAGTTTCACCTGGTTTCACCTAGTTTCACCTGGTGTCACCTAGTTTCACCTAGTTTCACCTGGTGTCACCTAGTTTCACCTAGTTTCACCTGGTTTCACCTGGTGTTACCAGGTGTAACCTAGTTTCACCTGGTTTCACCTAGTTTCACCTGGTGTCACCTAGTTTCACCTGGTGTCACCTAGTTTCACCTGGTGTTACCAGGTGTAACCTGGTTTCACCTAGTTTCACCTGGTGTCACCTGGTTTCACCTAGCTTCACCTGGTGTCACCTGGTTTCACCTGGTTTCACCTAGTTTCACCTGGTGTCACCTGGTTTCACCTACTTTCACATGGTTTCACCTAGTTTCACCTGGTTTCACCTGGTGTTACCAGGTGTCACGTAGTTTCACCTGGTGTCACCTAGTTTCACCTAGTTTCACCTGGTGTCACCTGGTTTCATCTAGTTTCACCTGGTGTCACCTGGTTTCACCTGATGTCACCTAGTTTCACCTGGTGTTACCAGGTGTCACGTAGTTTCACCTGGTGTCACCTAGTTTCACCTAGTTTCACCTGGTGTCACCTGGTTTCATCTAGTTTCACCTGGTGTCACCTGGTTTCACCTGATGTCACCTGGTGTCACCTAGTTTCACCTAGTGTCACCTGGTGTCACCTGGTTTCACCTGATGTCACCTAGTTTCACCTGGTTTCACCTGATGTCACCTAGTTTCACCTAGTTTCACCTGGTGTCACCTAGTTTCACCTAGTTTCACCAAGTGTCACTTAGTGTCACCTGGTTTCACCTAGTTTCACCTGGTGTCACCTAGTTTCACCTAGTTTCACCAAGTGTCACTTAGTGTTACCAGGTGTCACCTAGTTTCACCTGGTGTCACCTAGTTTCACCAAGTGTCACTCAGTGTCACCTGGTTTCACCTGTTGCCAACCAGGATGCAAAAAGCTCCGTGGGGAGACTTACCTTCCCGCCTGCTCCTCCAGATACCCAATCTGGGTCAAATATAAATCCTTACAGCTTATTTCTTCTGCCATCTTTGTGTTTCCTGCTTTATCTGCGAAGTTTCTAAACGTCTGTTTTAGAGAAACAAACGACCGTTAGCTGTTGCTAATCTGCGCCGTTGCTAGGCAACGCTGCCTTCGGGGACTGCTCGTAAAACAAAAATTACGACAGAAATATTATTATTATTATTATTATTATTATTATTATTATTATTATTATAAGTAGTAGTAGTAGTAGGAGTAGGAGTAGGAGTAGTAGTAGTAGAAGTAGTAGTAGTAGTATTTCCCTTCTGTTTCCACCCTCCAGGGTAAAACATTAGTAATATAATGTACATGTTTTTAGCTTTGTTTTTAAAATCTGTAATGCTACCTTCAGGGTCTTCTTTATTAATTCAACTTTGAATATTATATTATCCATCCATTTTCATAACCACTGAGTTTATCCAAACAATCACTGGACAAGAGACATGTACACCTGGACAGGTAACCAGTCCATCACAAATATTATATTATATTATATTATATTATATTATATTATATTATATTATATTATATTATTGGGGTTTTAAAAAGTGCGACACAATTTCAACTTTAATCAAACCTTAATTTAAAAAAATGTGACATTGTGTTTAAAATAAATTAAAAACTAAATTTAACGATATTCAAATCTCATGAAGTCATATTTTATTTCCACGAGAACATAAATGCAGGAATCATATGGGGATATGTTTGGTTGCAGTTGCTGGTTTGCACCAGCAGAGGTCACTGAAGTCTGCAGATGACTTTCTGTTCCATGTCGGAGCAGCTGGATGCAGAAACTAGAAACTGCTCAGCAAATCGTTTCACTGTATATATGTATATATATGTAAATATACATATATATATATATGTATATATATACATATATATATATATATATATATATATATATATATATATATATATATATATATATATATATATATATATATATATATATATATGTGTGTATGTATTTAACTAGGTGACAGGTTACCCCATATCTCTAGCAGGTGTAACTAGGTGACTGGTTACCCCATATCTCCAGCAGGTGTATAGGTGACAGGTTACCCCATATCTCTAGCAGGTGTAACTAGGTGACAGGTTACCCCATATCTCTAGCAGGTGTAACTAGGTGACAGGTTACGCCATATCTCTAGCAGGTGTAACTAGGTGACAGGTTACCCCATATCTCTAGCAGGTGTAACTAGGTGACAGGTTACGCCATATCTCTAGCAGGTGTAACTAGGTGACAGGTTACCCCATATCTCTAGCAGGTGTAACTAGGTGACAGGTTACCCCATATCTCTAGCAGGTGTAACTAGGTGACAGGTTACGCCATATCTCTAGCAGGTGTAACTAGGTGACAGGTTACCCCATATCTCTAGCAGGTGTAACTAGGTGACAGGTTACCCCATATCTCTAGCAGGTGTAACTAGGTGACAGGTTACCCCATATCTCTAGCAGGTGTAACTAGGTGACAGGTTACCCCATATCTCTAGCAGGTGTAACTAGGTGACAGGTTACTCCATATCTCTAGCAGGTGTAACTAGGTGACAGGTTACCCCATATCTCAAGCAGGTGTAACTAGGTGACAGGTTACCCCATATCTCTAGCAGGTGTAACTAGGTGACAGGTTACCCCATATCTCTAGCAGCTGTAACTAGGTGACAGGTTACGCCATATCTCTAGCAGGTGTAACTAGGTGACAGGTTACCCCATATCTCTATTAGGTGTAACTAGGTGACAGGTTACCCCATATCTCTAGCAGGTGTAACTAGGTGACAGGTTACCCCATATCTCTAGCAGGTGTAACTAGGTGACAGGTTACGCCATATCTCTAGCAGGTGTAACTAGGTGACAGGTTACCCCATATCTCTAGCAGGTGTAACTAGGTGACAGGTTACTCCATATCTCCAGCAGGTGTAACTAGGTGACAGGTTAGCCCATATCTCCAGCAGGTGTATAGGTGACAGGTTACCCCATATCTCTACCAGGTGTAAGTAGGTGACAGGTTACCCCATATCTCTAGCAGGTGTAACTAGGTGACAGGTTACCCCATATCTCTAGCAGGTGTAACTAGGTGACAGGTTACCCCATATCTCTAGCAGGTGTAACTAGGTGACAGGTTACCCCGTATCTCTAGCAGGTGTAAGTAGGTGACAAGTTACCCCATATCTCTAGCAGGTGTAACTATGTGACAGGTTACCCCATATCTCTAGCAGGTGTAACTAGGTGACAGGTTACCCCATATCTCTAGCAGGTGTAACTAGGTGACAGGTTACCCCATATCTCTAGCAGGTGTAACTAGGTGACAGGTTACCCCATATCTCCAGCAGGTGTATAGGTGACAGGTTACCCCATATCTCTAGCAGGTGTATAGGTGACAGGTTACCCCATATCTCTAGCAGGTGTAACTAGGTGACAGGTTACCCCATATCTCTAGCAGGTGTAACTAGGTGACAGGTTACCCCGTATCTCTAGCAGGTGTAACTAGGTGACAGGTTACCCCATATCTCTAGCAGGTGTAACTAGGTGACAGGTTACCCCATATCTCTAGCAGGTGTAACTAGGTGACAGGTTACCCCATATCTCCAGCAGGTGTATAGGTGACAGGTTACCCCATATCTCTAGCAGGTGTAACTAGGTGACAGGTCACCCCATATCTCTAGCAGGTGTAACTAGGTGACAGGTTACCCCAAATCTCTGGCAGGTGTAATTAGGTAACAGGTTACCCCATATCTCTAGCAGTTGTATAGGTGACAGGTTACCCCATATCTCTAGCAGGTGTAACTAGGTGACAGGTTACCCCATATCTCTAGCAGTTGTATAGGTGACAGGTTACCCCATATCTCTAGCAGTTGTATAGGTGACAGGTTACCCCATATCTCTAGCAGGTGTAACTAGGTGACAGGTTACCCCATATCTCCATCAGGTGTATAGGTGACAGGTTACCCCATATCTCTAGCAGGTGTAACTAGGTGACAGGTTACCCCATATCTCTAGCAGGTGTAACTAGGTGACAGGTTACCCCATATCTCTAGCAGGTGTAACTACGTAACAGGTTACCCCATATCTCTAGCAGGTGTATAGGTGACAGGTTACCCCATATTTCTAGCAGTTGTAACTAGGTGACAGGTTACCCCATATCTCTAGCAGGTGTAATTAGGTAACAGGTTACCCCATATCTCTAGCAGTTGTATAGGTGACAGGTTACCCCATATCTCTAGCAGGTGTAACTAGGTGACAGGTTACCCCATATCTCTAGCAGGTGTAACTACCTAACAGGTTACCCCATATCTCTAGCAGGTGTATAGGTGACAGGTTACCCCATATTTCTAGCAGTTGTAACTAGGTGACAGGTTACCCCATATGTCTAACATATGTAACTAGGTGACAGGTTACCCCATATCTCTAGCAGGTGTAACTAGGTGACAAGTTACCCCATATCTCTAGCAGGTGTAACTAGGTGACAGGTTACCCCATATTTCTAGCAGGTGTATAGGTGAAAGGTTACCCCATATCTCTAGCAGGTGTATAGGTGACAGGTTACCCCATATCTCTAGCAGGCGTATAGGTGACAGGTTACCCCATATCTCTAGCAGGTGTATAAGTGACAGGTTACCCCATATCTCTAGCAGGTGTATAGGTGACAGGTTACCCCATATCTCTAGCAGGTGTAACTAGGTGACAAGTTACCCCATATCTCTAGCAGGTGTAACTAAGTGACAGGTTACCCCATATCTCTAGCAGGTGTATAGGTGACAGGTTACCCCATATCTCCGGCAGGTGTATAGGTGACAGGTTACCCCATATCTCTAGCAGGTGTATCTAGGTGACAGGTTACCCCATATCTCCAGCAGGTGTATAGGTGACAGGTTACCCCATATCTCTAGCAGGTGTAACTAGGTGACAGGTTACCCCATATCTCTAGCAGGTGTAACTAGGTGACAGGTTACCCCATATCTCTAGCAGGTCTAACTAGGTCACAAGTTACCCCATATCTCTAGCAGGTGTAACTAGGTGACAGGTTACCCCATATCTCTAGCAGGTGTATAGGTGACAGGTTACCCGATATCTCTAGCAGGTGTAACTAGGTGACAGGTTACCCCTTATCTCTACTAGGTGTATAGGTGACAGGTTACCCCATATCTCTAGCAGGCGTATAGGTGACAGGTTATGCCATATCTCTAGCAGGTGTAACTAGGTGACATGTTACCCCATATCTCTAGCAGGTGTAACTAGGTGACAGGTTACCCCATATCTCTAGCAGGTCTAACTAGGTGACAGGTTACCCCATATCTCTAGCAGGTCTAACTAGGTGACAAGTTACCCCATATCTCTAGCAGGTGTAACTAGGTGACAGGTTACCCCATATCTCTAGCAGGTGTATAGGTGACAGGTTACCCCTTATCTCTACTAGGTGTATAGGTGACAGGTTACGCCATATCTCTAGCAGGTGTAACTAGGTGACAGGTTACCCCAGATCTCTAGCAGGCGTATATGTGACAGGTTACCCCATATCTCTAGCAGGTGTATAAGTGACAGGTTACCCCATATCTCTAGCAGGTGTAACTAGGTGACAGGTTACCCCATATCTCTAGCAGGTGTATAGGTGACAGGTTACCCCATATCTCTAGCAGGTGTAACTAGGTGACAGGTTACCCCTTATCTCTACTAGGTGTATAGGTGACAGGTTACCCCATATCTCTAGCAGGCGTATAGGTGACAGGTTATGCCATATCTCTAGCAGGTGTAACTAGGTGACATGTTACCCCATATCTCTAGCAGGTGTAACTAGGTGACAGGTTACCCCATATCTCTAGCAGGTCTAACTAGGTGACAGGTTACCCCATATCTCTAGCAGGTCTAACTAGGTGACAAGTTACCCCATATCTCTAGCAGGTGTAACTAGGTGACAGGTTACCCCATATCTCTAGCAGGTGTATAGGTGACAGGTTACCCCTTATCTCTACTAGGTGTATAGGTGACAGGTTACGCCATATCTCTAGCAGGTGTAACTAGGTGACAGGTTACCCCAGATCTCTAGCAGGCGTATATGTGACAGGTTACCCCATATCTCTAGCAGGTGTATAAGTGACAGGTTACCCCATATCTCTAGCAGGTGTAACTAGGTGACAGGTTACCCCATATCTCTAGCAGGTGTATAGGTGACAGGTTACCCCATATCTCGAGCAGGTGTAACTAGGTGACAGGGTTCCCCATATCTCTAGCAGGTGTATAGGTGACAGGTTACCCCATATCTCCGGCAGGTGTATAGGTGACAGGTTACCCCATATCTCTAGCAGGTGTATCTAGGTGACAGGTTACCCCATATCTCCAGCAGGTGTTTAGGTGACAGGTTACCCCATATCTCCGGCAGGTGTATAGGTGACAGGTTACCCCATATCTCTAGCAGGTGTAACTAGGTGACAGGTTACCCCATATCTCTAGCAGGTGTATAGGTGACAGGTTACCCCATATCTCCGGCAGGTGTATAGGTGACAGGTTACCCCATATCTCTAGCAGGTGTACCTAGGTGACAGGTTACCCCATATCTCTAGCAGGTCTAACTAGGTGACAAGTTACCCCATATCTCTAGCAGGTGTAACTAGGTGACAGGTTACCCCATATCTCTAGCAGGTGTATAGGTGACAGGTTACCCCATATCTCCGGCAGGTGTATATGTGACAGGTTACCCCATATCTCTAGCAGGTGTATCTAGGTGACAGGTTACCCCATATCTCCAGCAGGTGTATAGGTGACAGGTTACCCCATATCTCCGGCAGGTGTATAGGTGACAGGTTACCCCATATCTCTAGCAGGTGTAACTAGGTGACAGGTTACCCCATATCTCTAGCAGGTGTATAGGTGACAGGTTACCCCATATCTCCGGCAGGTGTATTAGTGACAGGTTACCCCATATCTCTAGCAGGTGTAACTAGGTGACAGGTTACCCCATGACTCTAGCAGGTGTAACTAGGTGACAGGTTACCCCATATCTCTAGCAGGTGTATAGGTGACAGGTTACCCGATATCTCTAGCAGGTGTAACTAGGTGACAGGTTACCCCTTATCTCTAGCAGGTCTAACTAGGTGACAAGTTACCCCATGACTCTAGCAGGTGTAACTAGGTGACAGGTTACCCCATATCTCTAGCAGGTGTAACTAGGTGACAGGTTACCCCTTATCTCTACTAGGTGTATAGGTGACAGGTTACCCCATATCTCTAGCAGGCGTATAGGTGACAGGTTACGCCATATCTCTAGCAGGTGTAACTAGGTGACATGTTACCCCATATCTCTAGCAGGTGTAACTAGGTGACAGGTTACCCCATATCTCTAGCAGGTGTAACTAGGTGACAGGTTACCCCATATCTCTAGCAGGTCTAACTAGGTGACAAGTTACCCCATATCTCTAGCAGGTGTAACTAGGTGACAGGTTACCCCTTATCTCTACTAGGTGTATAGGTGACAGGTTACCCCATATCTCTAGCAGGTGTAACTAGGTGACAGGTTACCCCAGATCTCTAGCAGGTGTATAGGTGACAGGTTACCCCATATCTCTAGCAGGTGTAACTAGGTGACAGGTTACCCCATATCTCTAGCAGGTGTAACTAGGTGACAGGTTACCCCATATCTCTAGCAGGTGTATAGGTGACAGGTTACCCCATATCTCTAGCAGGTGTAACTAGGTGACAAGTTACCCCATATCTCTAGCAGGTGTAACTAGGTGACAGGTTACCCCATATCTCTAGCAGGTGTATAGGTGACAGGTTACCCCATATCTCCGGCAGGTGTATAGGTGACAGGTTACCCCATATCTCTAGCAGGTGTATCTAGGTGACAGGTTACCCCATATCTCCAGCAGGTGTATAGGTGACAGGTTACCCCATATCTATAGCAGGTGTAACTAGGTGACAGGTTACCCCATATCTCTAGCAGGTGTATAGGTGACAGGTTACCCCATATCTCCGGCAGGTGTATAGGTGACAGGTTACCCCATATCTCTAGCAGGTGTATCTAGGTGACAGGTTACCCCATATCTCCAGCAGGTGTATAGGTGACAGGTTACCCCATATCTCTAGCAGGTGTATCTAGGTGACAGGTTACCCCATATCTCCAGCAGGTGTATAGGTGACAGGTTACCCCATATCTCCGGCAGGTGTATAGGTGACAGGTTACCCCATATCTCCGGCAGGTGTATTAGTGACAGGTTACCCCATATCTCTAGCAGGTGTAACTAGGTGACAGGTTACCCCATGACTCTAGCAGGTGTAACTAGGTGACAGGTTACCCCATATCTCTAGCAGGTGTATAGGTGACAGGTTACCCGATATCTCTAGCAGGTGTAACTAGGTGACAGGTTACCCCTTATCTCTAGCAGGTCTAACTAGGTGACAAGTTACCCCATGACTCTAGCAGGTGTAACTAGGTGACAGGTTACCCCATATCTCTAGCAGGTGTAACTAGATGACAGGTTACCCCTTATCTCTACTAGGTGTATAGGTGACAGGTTACCCCATATCTCTAGCAGGCGTATAGGTGACAGGTTACGCCATATCTCTAGCAGGTGTAACTAGGTGACATGTTACCCCATATCTCTAGCAGGTGTAACTAGGTGACAGGTTACCCCATATCTCTAGCAGGTGTAACTAGGTGACAGGTTACCCCATATCTCTAGCAGGTCTAACTAGGTGACAAGTTACCCCATATCTCTAGCAGGTGTAACTAGGTGACAGGTTACCCCTTATCTCTACTAGGTGTATAGGTGACAGGTTACCCCATATCTCTAGCAGGTGTAACTAGGTGACAGGTTACCCCAGATCTCTAGCAGGTGTATAGGTGACAGGTTACCCCATATCTCTAGCAGGTGTAACTAGGTGACAGGTTACCCCATATCTCTAGCAGGTGTAACTAGGTGACAGGTTACCCCATATCTCTAGCAGGTGTATAGGTGACAGGTTACCCCATATCTCTAGCAGGTGTAACTAGGTGACAAGTTACCCCATATCTCTAGCAGGTGTAACTAGGTGACAGGTTACCCCATATCTCTAGCAGGTGTATAGGTGACAGGTTACCCCATATCTCCGGCAGGTGTATAGGTGACAGGTTACCCCATATCTCTAGCAGGTGTATCTAGGTGACAGGTTACCCCATATCTCCAGCAGGTGTATAGGTGACAGGTTACCCCATATCTATAGCAGGTGTAACTAGGTGACAGGTTACCCCATATCTCTAGCAGGTGTATAGGTGACAGGTTACCCCATATCTCCGGCAGGTGTATAGGTGACAGGTTACCCCATATCTCTAGCAGGTGTATCTAGGTGACAGGTTACCCCATATCTCCAGCAGGTGTATAGGTGACAGGTTACCCCATATCTCTAGCAGGTGTATCTAGGTGACAGGTTACCCCATATCTCCAGCAGGTGTATAGGTGACAGGTTACCCCATATCTCCGGCAGGTGTATAGGTGACAGGTTACCCCATATCTCCGGCAGGTGTATATGTGACAGGTTACCCCATATCTCTAGCAGGTGTATCTAGGTGACAGGTTACCCCATATCTCCAGCAGGTGTATAGGTGACAGGTTACCCCATATCTCCGGCAGGTGTATAGGTGACAGGTTACCCCATATCTCTAGCAGGTGTAACTAGGTGACAGGTTACCCCATATCTCTAGCAGGTGTATAGGTGACAGGTTACCCCATATCTCCGGCAGGTGTATAGGTGACAGGTTACCCCATATCTCTAGCAGGAGTAACTAGGTGACAGGTTAACCCATATCTCTAGCAGGTCTAACTAGGTGACAAGTTACCCCATATCTCTAGCAGGTGTAACTAGGTGACAGGTTACCCCATATCTCTAGCAGGTGTATAGGTGACAGGTTACCCGATATCTCTAGCAGGTGTATAGGTGACAGGTTACCAGATATCTCTAGCAGGTGTAACTAGGTGACAGGTTACCCCTTATCTCTACTAGGTGTATAGGTGACAGGTTACCCCATATCTCTAGCAGGCGTATAGGTGACAGGTTACGCCATATCTCTAGCAGGTGTAACTAGGTGACATGTTACCCCATATCTCTAGCAGGTGTAACTAGGTGACAGGTTACCCCATATCTCTAGCAGGTGTAACTAGGTGACAGGTTACCCCATATCTCTAGCAGGTCTAACTAGGTGACAAGTTACCCCATATCTCTAGCAGGTGTAACTAGGTGACAGGTTACCCCATATCTCTAGCAGGTGTATAGGTGACAGGTTACCCCATATCTCTAGCAGGTGTAACTAGGTGACAGGTTACCCCTTATCTCTACTAGGTGTATAGGTGACAGGTTACCCCATATCTCTAGCAGGTGTAACTAGGTGACAGGTTACCCCAGATCTCTAGCAGGCGTATAGGTGACAGGTTACCCCATATCTCTAGCAGGTGTATAGGTGACAGGTTACCCCATATCTCTAGAAGGTGTAACTAGGTGACAGGTTACCCCATATCTCTAGCAGGTGTATAGGTGACAGGTTACCCCATATCACTAGCAGGTGTAACTAGGTGACAAGTTACCCCATATCTCTAGCAGGTGTAACTAGGTGACAGGTTACCCCATATCTCTAGCAGGTGTATAGGTGACAGGTTACCCCATATCTCCGGCAGGTGTATAGGTGACAGGTTACCCCATATCTCTAGCAGGTGTATCTAGGTGACAGGTTACCCCATATCTCCAGCAGGTGTATAGGTGACAGGTTACCCCATATCTCCGGCAGGTGTATAGGTGACAGGTTACCCCATATCTCTAGCAGGTGTAACTAGGTGACAGGTTACCCCATATCTCTAGCAGGTGTATAGGTGACAGGTTACCCCATATCTCCGGCAGGTGTATAGGTGACAGGTTACCCCATATCTCTAGCAGGTGTATCTAGGTGACAGGTTACCCCATATCTCCAGCAGGTGTATAGGTGACAGGTTACCCCATATCTCTAGCAGGTGTATCTAGGTGACAGGTTACCCCATATCTCCAGCAGGTGTATAGGTGACAGGTTACCCCATATCTCCGGCAGGTGTATAGGTGACAGGTTACCCCATATCTCTAGCAGGTGTAACTAGGTGACAGGTTACCCCATATCTCTAGCAGGTCTAACTAGGTGACAAGTTACCCCATATCTCTAGCAGGTGTAACTAGGTGACAGGTTACCCCATATCTCTAGCAGGTGTATAGGTGACAGGTTACCCGATATCTCTAGCAGGTGTAACTAGGTGACAGGTTACCCCTTATCTCTACTAGGTGTATAGGTGACAGGTTACCCCATATCTCTAGCAGGCGTATAGGTGACAGGTTACGCCATATCTCTAGCAGGTGTAACTAGGTGACATGTTACCCCATATCTCTAGCAGGTGTAACTAGGTGACAGGTTACCCCATATCTCTAGCAGGTGTAACTAGGTGACAGGTTACCCCATATCTCTAGCAGGTCTAACTAGGTGACAAGTTACCCCATATCTCTAGCAGGTGTAACTAGGTGACAGGTTACCCCATATCTCTAGCAGGTGTATAGGTGACAGGTTACCCGATATCTCTAGCAGGTGTAACTAGGTGACAGGTTACCCCATATCTCTAGCAGGTGTATAGGTGACAGGTTACCCCATATCTCTAGCAGGTGTAACTAGGTGAGAGGTTACCCCATATCTCTAGCAGGTCTAACTAGGTGACAAGTTACCCCATATCTCTAGCAGGTGTAACTAGGTGACAGGTTACCCCATATCTCTAGCAGGTGTATAGGTGACAGGTTACCCCATATCTCTAGCAGGTGTAACTAGGTGACAGGTTACCCCTTATCTCTACTAGGTGTATAGGTGACAGGTTACCCCATATCTCTAGCAGGTGTAACTAGGTGACAGGTTACCCCAGATCTCTAGCAGGCGTATAGGTGACAGGTTACCCCATATCTCTAGCAGGTGTATAGGTGACAGGTTACCCCATATCTCTAGAAGGTGTAACTAGGTGACAGGTTACCCCATATCTCTAGCAGGTGTATAGGTGACAGGTTACCCCATATCACTAGCAGGTGTAACTAGGTGACAAGTTACCCCATATCTCTAGCAGGTGTAACTAGGTGACAGGTTACCCCATATCTCTAGCAGGTGTATAGGTGACAGGTTACCCCATATCTCCGGCAGGTGTATAGGTGACAGGTTACCCCATATCTCTAGCAGGTGTATCTAGGTGACAGGTTACCCCATATCTCCAGCAGGTGTATAGGTGACAGGTTACCCCATATCTCCGGCAGGTGTATAGGTGACAGGTTACCCCATATCTCTAGCAGGTGTAACTAGGTGACAGGTTACCCCATATCTCTAGCAGGTGTATAGGTGACAGGTTACCCCATATCTCTAGCAGGTGTATCTAGGTGACAGGTTACCCCATATCTCCAGCAGGTGTATAGGTGACAGGTTACCCCATATCTCCGGCAGGTGTATAGGTGACAGGTTACCCCATATCTCTAGCAGGTGTAACTAGGTGACAGGTTACCCCATATCTCCGGCAGGTGTATAGGTGACAGGTTACCCCATATCTCCAGCAGGTGTATAGGTGACAGGTTACCCCATATCTCTAGCAGGTGTATCTAGGTGACAGGTTACCCCATATCTCCAGCAGGTGTATAGGTGACAGGTTACCCCATATATCTAGCAGGTGTATCTAGGTGACAGGTTACCCCATATCTCCAGCAGGTGTATAGGTGACAGGTTACCCCATATCTCTAGCAGGTGTATCTAGGTGACAGGTTACCCCATATCTCCAGCAGGTGTATAGGTGACAGGTTACCCCATATCTCTAGCAGGTGTATAGGTGACAGGTTACCCCATATCTCTAGCAGGTGTAACTAGGTGACAGGTTACCCCAGATCTCTAGCAGGCGTATAGGTGACAGGTTACCCCATATCTCTAGCAGGTGTATAGGTGACAGGTTACCCCATATCTCTAGCAGGTGTAACTAGGTGACAGGTTACCCCATATCTCTAGCAGGTGTATAGGTGACAGGTTACCCCATATCACTAGCAGGTGTAACTAGGTGACAAGTTACCCCATATCTCTAGCAGGTGTAACTAGGTGACAGGTTACCCCATATCTCTAGCAGGTGTATAGGTGACAGGTTACCCCATATCTCCGGCAGGTGTATAGGTGACAGGTTACCCCATATCTCTAGCAGGTGTATCTAGGTGACAGGTTACCCCATATCTCCAGCAGGTGTATAGGTGACAGGTTACCCCATATCTCCGGCAGGTGTATAGGTGACAGGTTACCCCATATCTCTAGCAGGTGTAACTAGGTGACAGGTTACCCCATATCTCTAGCAGGTGTATAGGTGACAGGTTACCCCATATCTCCGGCAGGTGTATAGGTGACAGGTTACCCCATATCTCTAGCAGGTGTATCTAGGTGACAGGTTACCCCATATCTCCAGCAGGTGTATAGGTGACAGGTTACCCCATATCTCTAGCAGGTGTATCTAGGTGACAGGTTACCCCATATCTCCAGCAGGTGTATAGGTGACAGGTTACCCCATATCTCCGGCAGGTGTATAGGTGACAGGTTACCCCATATCTCTAGCAGGTGTAACTAGGTGACAGGTTACCCCATATCTCTAGCAGGTCTAACTAGGTGACAAGTTACCCCATATCTCTAGCAGGTGTAACTAGGTGACAGGTTACCCCATATCTCTAGCAGGTGTATAGGTGACAGGTTACCCGATATCTCTAGCAGGTGTAACTAGGTGACAGGTTACCCCTTATCTCTACTAGGTGTATAGGTGACAGGTTACCCCATATCTCTAGCAGGCGTATAGGTGACAGGTTACGCCATATCTCTAGCAGGTGTAACTAGGTGACATGTTACCCCATATCTCTAGCAGGTGTAACTAGGTGACAGGTTACCCCATATCTCTAGCAGGTGTAACTAGGTGAGAGGTTACCCCATATCTCTAGCAGGTCTAACTAGGTGACAAGTTACCCCATATCTCTAGCAGGTGTAACTAGGTGACAGGTTACCCCATATCTCTAGCAGGTGTATAGGTGACAGGTTACCCGATATCTCTAGCAGGTGTAACTAGGTGACAGGTTACCCCATATCTCTAGCAGGTGTATAGGTGACAGGTTACCCCATATCTCTAGCAGGTGTAACTAGGTGACAAGTTACCCCATATCTCTAGCAGGTGTAACTAGGTGACAGGTTACCCCACATCTCTAGCAGGTGTATAGGTGACAGGTTACCCCATATCTCCGGCAGGTGTATAGGTGACAGGTTACCCCATATCTCTAGCAGGTGTATCTAGGTGACAGGTTACCCCATATCTCCAGCAGGTGTATAGGTGACAGGTTACCCCATATCTCCGGCAGGTGTATAGGTGACAGGTTACCCCATATCTCTAGCAGGTGTAACTAGGTGACAGGTTACCCCATATCTCTAGCAGGTGTATAGGTGACAGGTTACCCCATATCTCCGGCAGGTGTATAGGTGACAGGTTACCCCATATCTCTAGCAGGTGTATCTAGGTGACAGGTTACCCCATATCTCCAGCAGGTGTATAGGTGACAGGTTACCCCATATCTCTAGCAGGTGTATCTAGGTGACAGGTTACCCCATATCTCCAGCAGGTGTATAGGTGACAGGTTACCCCATATCTCCGGCAGGTGTATAGGTGACAGGTTACCCCATATCTCCGGCAGGTGTATATGTGACAGGTTACCCCATATCTCTAGTAGGTGTATCTAGGTGACAGGTTACCCCATATCTCCAGCAGGTGTATAGGTGACAGGTTACCCCATATCTCCGGCAGGTGTATAGGTGACAGGTTACCCCATATCTCTAGCAGGTGTAACTAGGTGACAGGTTACCCCATATCTCTAGCAGGTGTATAGGTGACAGGTTACCCCATATCTCCGGCAGGTGTATAGGTGACAGGTTACCCCATATCTCTAGCAGGTGTAACTAGGTGACAGGTTACCCCATATCTCTAGCAGGTCTAACTAGGTGACAAGTTACCCCATATCTCTAGCAGGTGTAACTAGGTGACAGGTTACCCCATATCTCTAGCAGGTGTATAGGTGACAGGTTACCCGATATCTCTAGCAGGTGTATAGGTGACAGGTTACCCGATATCTCTAGCAGGTGTAACTAGGTGACAGGTTACCCCTTATCTCTACTAGGTGTATAGGTGACAGGTTACCCCATATCTCTAGCAGGCGTATAGGTGACAGGTTACGCCATATCTCTAGCAGGTGTAACTAGGTGACATGTTACCCCATATCTCTAGCAGGTGTAACTAGGTGACAGGTTACCCCATATCTCTAGCAGGTGTAACTAGGTGACAGGTTACCCCATATCTCTAGCAGGTCTAACTAGGTGACAAGTTACCCCATATCTCTAGCAGGTGTAACTAGGTGACAGGTTACCCCATATCTCTAGCAGGTGTATAGGTGACAGGTTACCCGATATCTCTAGCAGGTGTAACTAGGTGACAGGTTACCCCTTATCTCTACTAGGTGTATAGGTGACAGGTTACCCCATATCTCTAGCAGGTGTAACTAGGTGACAGGTTACCCCAGATCTCTAGCAGGCGTATAGGTGACAGGTTACCCCATATCTCTAGCAGGTGTATAGGTGACAGGTTACCCCATATCTCTAGCAGGTGTAACTAGGTGACAGGTTACCCCATATCTCTAGCAGGTGTATAGGTGACAGGTTACCCCATATCTCTAGCAGGTGTAACTAGGTGACAAGTTACCCCATATCTCTAGCAGGTGTAACTAGGTGACAGGTTACCCCATATCTCTAGCAGGTGTATAGGTGACAGGTTACCCCATATCTCCGGCAGGTGTATAGGTGACAGGTTACCCCATATCTCTAGCAGGTGTATCTAGGTGACAGGTTACCCCATATCTCCAGCAGGTGTATAGGTGACAGGTTACCCCATATCTCCGGCAGGTGTATAGGTGACAGGTTACCCCATATCTCTAGCAGGTGTAACTAGGTGACAGGTTACCCCATATCTCTAGCAGGTGTATAGGTGACAGGTTACCCCATATCTCCGGCAGGTGTATAGGTGACAGGTTACCCCATATCTCTAGCAGGTGTATCTAGGTGACAGGTTACCCCATATCTCCAGCAGGTGTATAGGTGACAGGTTACCCCATATCTTTAGCAGGTGTATCTAGGTGACAGGTTACCCCATATCTCCAGCAGGTGTATAGGTGACAGGTTACCCCATATCTCCGGCAGGTGTATAGGTGACAGGTTACCCCATATCTCTAGCAGGTGTAACAAGGTGACAGGTTACCCCATATCTCTAGCAGGTCTAACTAGGTGACAAGTTACCCCATATCTCTAGCAGGTGTAACTAGGTGACAGGTTACCCCATATCTCTAGCAGGTGTATAGGTGACAGGTTACCCGATATCTCTAGCAGGTGTAACTAGGTGACAGGTTACCCCTTATCTCTACTAGGTGTATAGGTGACAGGTTACCCCATATCTCTAGCAGGCGTATAGGTGACAGGTTACGCCATATCTCTAGCAGGTGTAACTAGGTGACATGTTACCCCATATCTCAAGCAGGTGTAATTAGGTGACAGGTTACCCCATATCTCTAGCAGGTGTAACTAGGTGACAGGTTACCCCATATCTCTAGCAGGTGTATAGGTGACAGGTTACCCGATATCTCTAGCAGGTGTAACTAGGTGACAGGTTACCCCTTATCTCTAGCAGGTGTAACTAGGTGACAGGTTACCCCAGATCTCTAGCAGGTGTAACTAGGTGAGAGGTTACCCCATATCTCTGGCAGGTGTAACTAGGTGACAGGTTACCCCATATCTCTAGCAGGTGTAACTAGGTGACAGGTTACCCCATATCTCTAGCAGGTGTAACTAGGTGACAGGTTACCCCATATCTCCAGCAGGTGTATAGGTGACAGGTTACCCCATATCTCTAGCAGGTGTAACTAGGTGACAGGTTACCCCATATCTCTAGCAGGTGTAACTAGGTGACAGGTTACCCCATATCTCTAGCAGGTGTAACTAGGTGACAGGTTACCCCATATCTCTAGCAGGTGTAACTCGGTGACAGGTTACCCCATATCTCCAGCAGGTGTAACTAGGTGACAGGTTATGCCATATCTCTAGCAGGTGTAACTAGGTGACAGGTTACCCCATATTTCTAGCAGGTGTAACTAGGTGACAGGTTACCCCATATCTCTAGCAGGTGTAACTAGATGACAGGTTACTCCATATCTCTAGCAGGTGTATAGGTGACAGGTTACCCCATATCTCTAGCAGGTGTAACTAGATGACAGGTTACTCCATATCTCTAGCTGGTGTATAGGTGACAGGTTACCCCATATCTCTAGCAGGTGTAACTAGGTGACAGGATACCCCATATCTCTAGCAGGTGTAACTAGGTGACAGGTTACCCCATATCTGTGGCAGGTTTAACTAGGTGACAGGTTACCCCATATCTCCGGCAGGTGTATAGGTGACATGTTACCCCATATCTCTAGCAGGTGTAACTAGGTGACAGGTTACCCCATATCTCCGGCAGGTGTATAGGTGACAGCTTTCCCCATATCTCTAGCAGGTGTAACTAGGTGACAGGTTACCCCATATCTCTAGCAGGTGTAACTAGGTGACAAGTTGCCCCATATCTCTAGCAGGTGTAACTAGGTGACAGGTTACCCCATATCTCTAGCAGGTGTATAGGTGACAGGTTACCCGATATCTCTAGCAGGTGTATAGGTGACAGGTTATCCCATATCTCTAGCAGGTGTATAGGTGACAGGTTACGCCATATCTCCGGCAGGTGTATAGGTGACAGGTTACCCCATATCTCCGGCAGGTGCATAGGTGACAGGTTACCCCATATCTCCGGCAGGTGTATAGGTGACAGGTTACCCCATATCTCCCGCAGGTGTATAGGTGAAAGGTTACCCCATATCTCTAGCAGGTGTAACTAGGTGACAGGTTACCCCATATCTCTAGCAGGTGTAACTAGGTGACAAGTTACCCCATATTTCTAGCAGGTGTATAGGTGACAGGTTACCCCATATCTCTAGCAGGTGTAACTAGGTGACAGGTTACCCCATATCTCCGGCAGGTGTATAGGTGACAGGTTACCCCATATCTCTAGCAAGTGTATAGGTGAGAGGTTACCCCATATCTCCGGCAGGTGTATAGGTGACAGGTTACCCCATATCTCTAGCAGGTCTAACTAGGTGACAAGTTACCCCATATCTCTAGCAGGTGTATAGGTGACAGGTTACCCGATATGTCTAGCAGGTGTAACTAGGTGACAGGTTACCCCTTATCTCTACTAGGTGTATAGGTGACAGGTTACCCCATATCTCTAGCAGGCGTATAGGTGACAGGTTACGCCATATCTATAGCAGGTGTAACTAGGTGACAGGTTACCCCATATCCCTAGCAGGTGTAACTAGGTGACAGGTTACCCCATATCTCCAGCAGGTGTATAGGTGACAGGTTACCCCATATCTCTAGCAGGTGTAACTAGGTGACAGGTTACCCCATATCTCTAGCAGGTGTATAGGTGACAGGTTACCCGATATCTCTAGCAGGTGTAAGTAGGTGACAGGTTACCCCTTATCTCTACTAGGTGTATAGGTGACAGGTTACGCCATATCTCTAGCAGGTGTAACTAGGTGACAGGTTACCCCATATCTCTAGCAGGTGTAACTAGGTGACAGGTTACCCCATATCTCTAGCAGGTGTAACTAGGTGACAGGTTACCCCATATCTCTAGCAGGTGTAACTAGGTGACAGGTTACCCCATATCTCCAGCAGGTGTATAGGTGACAGGTTACCCCATATCACTAGCAGGTGTAACTAGGTGACAGGTTACCCCATATCTCTAGCAGGTGTAACTAGATGACAGGTTACCCCATATCTCCAGCAGGTGTATAGGTGACATGTTACCCCATATCTCTAGCAGGTGTAACTAGGTGACAGGTTACCCCATATCTCTAGCAGGTGTAACTAGGTGACAGGTTACCCCATATCTCTAGCAGGTGTAACTAGGTGACAGGTTACCCCATATCTCTAGCAGGTGTAACTAGGTGACAGGTTACCCCATATCTCTAGCAGTTGTATAGGTGACAGGTTACCCCATATCTCTAGCAGGTGTAACTAGGTGACAGGTTACCCCATATCTCTAGCAGGTGTATAGGTGACAGGTTACCCCATATCTCTAGCAGGTGTAACTAGGTGACAGGTTACCCCATATCTCCAGCAGGTGTATAGGTGAAAGGTTCCCCCATATCTCTAGCAGGTGTAACTAGGTGACAGGTTACCCCATATCTCTAGCAGGTGTAACTAGGTGACAAGTTACCCCATATCTCTAGCATGTGTAACCAGGTGACAGGTTACGCCATATCTCTAGCAGGTGTAACTAGGTGACAGGTTACCCCATATCTCTAGCAGGTGTAACAAGGTGACAGGTTACCCCATATCTCCAGCAGGTGTATAGGTGACAGGTTACCCCATATCTCCAGCAGGTGTAACTAGGTGACAGGTTACCCCATATCTCTAGCAGGTGTAACTAGATGACAGGTTACTCCATATCTCTAGCAGGTGTATAGGTGACAGGTTACCCCATATCTCTAGCAGGTGTAACTAGATGACAAGATACCCCATATCTCTAGCAGGTGTAACTAGGTGACAGGTTACCCCATATCACTAGCAGGTGTATAGGTGACAGGTTACCCCATATATCTAGCAGGTGTAACTAGGTGACAGGTTATCCCATATCTCTAGAAGGTGTAACTACGTAACAGGTTACCCCATATCTCTAGCAGGTGTAACTAGGTGACAGGTTACCCCATATCTCTAGCAGGTGTAACTAGGTGACAGGTTACCCCATATCTCCAGCAGGTGTAACTAGGTGACAGGTTACCCCATATCTCCAGCAGGTGTATAGGTGACAGGTTACCCCATATCTCTAGCAGGTGTAACTAGGTGACAGGTTACCCCATATCTCTAGCAGGTGTAACTAGGTGACAGGTTATCCCATATCTCTAGCAGGTGTAACTAGGTGAAAGGATACCCAATATCTCTAGCAGGTGTAACTAGGTGACAGCTTACCCCATATCTCTAGCAGGTGTAACTAGGTGACAGGTTACCCCATATCTCTAGCAGGTGTATAGGTGAAAGGTTACCCCATATCTCTAGCAGGTGTATAGGTGACAGGTTACCCCATATCTCTAGCAGGCGTATAGGTGACAGGTTACCCCATATCTCTAGCAGGTGTATAAGTGACAGGTTACCCCATATCTCTAGCAGGTGTATAGGTGACAGGTTACCCCATATCTCTAGCAGGTGTAACTAGGTGACAAGTTACCCCATATCTCTAGCAGGTGTAACTAGGTGACAGGTTACCCCATATCTCTAGCAGGTGTATAGGTGAAAGGTTACCCCATATCTCCGGCAGGTGTATAGGTGACAGGTTACCCCATATCTCTAGCAGGTGTATCTAGGTGACAGGTTACCCCATATCTCCAGCAGGTGTATAGGTGACAGGTTACCCCATATCTCCGGCAGGTGTATAGGTGACAGGTTACCCCATATCTCTAGCAGGTGTAACTAGGTGACAGGTTACCCCATATCTCTAGCAGGTGTAACAAGGTGACAGGTTACCCCATATCTCCGGCAGGTGTATAGGTGACAGGTTACCCCATATCTCTAGCAGGTGTAACTAGGTGACAGGTAACCCCATATCTCTAGCAGGTCTAACTAGGTGACAATTTACCCCATATCTCTAGCAGGTGTAACTAGGTGACAGGTTACCCCATATCTCTAGCAGGTGTATAGGTGACAGGTTACCCGATATCACTAGCAGGTGTAACTAGGTGACAGGTTACCCCTTATCTCTACTAGGTGTATAGGTGACAGGTTACCCCATATCTCTAGCAGGCGTATAGGTGACAAGTTATGCCATATCTCTTGCAGGTGTAACTAGGTGACATGTTACCCCATATCTCTAGCAGGTGTAACTAGGTGACAGGTTACCCCAGATCTCTAGCAGGTGTAACTAGGTGACAGGTTACCCCATATATCTGGCAGGTGTAACTAGGTGACAGGTTACCCCATATCTCTAGCAGGTGTAACTAGGTGACAGGTTACCCCATATCTCTAGCAGGTGTAACTAGGTGACAGGTTACCCCATATCTCCAGCAGGTGTATAGGTGACAGGTTACCCCATATCTCTAGCAGGTGTAACTAGGTGACAGGTTACCCCATATCTGTAGCAGGTTTAACTAGGTGACAGGTTACCCCATATCTAAGGCAGGTGTATAGGTGACATGTTACCCCATATCTCTAGCAGGTGTAACTAGGTGAAGGTTACCCCATATCTCTAGCAGGTGTAACAAGGTGACAGGTTACCCCATATCTCCGGCAGGTGTATAGGTGACAGGTTTCCCCATATCTCTTGCAGGTGTAACTAGGTGACAGGTTACCCCATATCTCTTGCAGGTGTAACTAGGTGACAGGTTACCCCATATCTCTTGCAGGTGTAACTAGGTGACAGGTTACCCCATATCTCTAGCAGGTGTAACTAGGTGACAGGTTACCCCATATCTCTAGCAGGTGTAACTAGGTGACAAGTTGCCCCATATCTCTAGCAGGTGTAACTAGGTGACAGGTTACCCCATATCTCTAGCAGGTGTATAGGTGACAGGTTACCCGATATCTCTAGCAGGTGTATAGGTGACAGGTTACCCCATATCTCTAGCAGGTGTATAGGTGACAGGTTACGCCATATCTCCGGCAGGTGTATAGGTGAAAGTTACCCCATATCTCCGGCAGGTGCATAGGTGACAGGTTACCCCATATCTCCGGCAGGTGTATAGGTGACAGGTTACCCCATATCTCTAGCAGGTGTAACTAGGTGACAGATTACCCCATATCTCTAGCAGGTGTAACTAGGTGACAAGTTACCCCATATTTCTAGCAGGTGTATAGGTGACAGGTTACCCCATATCTCTAGCAGGTGTAACTAGGTGAAGGGTTACCCCATATCTCCGGCAGGTGTATAGGTGACAGGTTACCCCATATCTCTAGCAGGTGTATAGGTGACAGGTTACCCCATATCTCCGGCAGGTGTATAGGTGACAGGTTACCCCATATCTCTAGCAGGTCTAACTAGGTGACAAGTTACCCCATATCTCTAGCAGGTGTATAGGTGACAGGTTACCCCATATCTAAGGCAGGTGTATAGGTGACATGTTACCCCATATCTCTAGCAGGTGTAACTAGGTGACAGGTTACCCCATATCTGTAGCAGGTTTAACTAGGTGACAGGTTACCCCATATCTAAGGCAGGTGTATAGGTGACATGTTACCCCATATCTCTAGCAGGTGTAACTAGGTGACAGGTTACCCCATATCTCTAGCAGGTGTAACAAGGTGACAGGTTACCCCATATCTCCGGCAGGTGTATAGGTGACAGGTTTCCCCATATCTCTTGCAGGTGTAACTAGGTGACAGGTTACCCCATATCTCTTGCAGGTGTAACTAGGTGACAGGTTACCCCATATCTCTAGCAGGTGTAACAAGGTGACAGGTT
Organism: Telmatherina bonti; assembly: GCF_933228915.1. NCBI lineage: Eukaryota > Metazoa > Chordata > Actinopteri > Atheriniformes > Telmatherinidae > Telmatherina > Telmatherina bonti. The sequence goes on along the minus strand of NC_136611.1, from coordinate 1,861,394 downwards.
ACCCCATATCTCCGGCAGGTGTATAGGTGAGTGGTTACGCCATATCTCTAGCAGGTGTAACTAGGTGACAGGTTACCCCATATCTCTAGCAGGTGTAACTAGGTGACAAGTTGCCCCATATCTCTAGCAGGTGTAACTAGGTGACAGGTTACCCCATATCTCTAGCAGGTGTATAGGTGACAGGTTACCCGATATCTCTAGCAGGTGTATAGGTGACAGGTTACCCCATATCTCTAGCAGGTGTATAGGTGACAGATTACGCCATATCTCCGGCAGGTGTATAGGTGACAGGTTACCCCATATATCCGGCAGGTGCATAGGTGACAGGTTACCCCATATCTCCGGCAGGTGTATAGGTGACAGGTTACCCCATATCTCTAGCAGGTGTAACTAGGTGACAGGTTACCCCATATCTCTAGCAGGTGTAACTAGGTGACAAGTTACCCCATATTTCTAGCAGGTGTATAGGTGACAGGTTACCCCATATCTCTAGCAGGTGTAACTAGGTGACAGGTTACCCCATATCTCTAGCAGGTGTAACTAGGTGACAAGTTACCCCATATTTCTAGCAGGTGTATAGGTGACAGGTTACCCCATATCTCTAGCAGGTGTAACTAGGTGAAGGGTTACCCCATATCTCCGGCAGGTGTATAGGTGACAGGTTACCCCATATCTCTAGCAGGTGTATAGGTGACAGGTTACCCCATATCTCCGGCAGGTGTATAGGTGACAGGTTACCCCATATCTCTAGCAGGTCTAACTAGGTGACAAGTTACCCCATATCTCTAGCAGGTGTATAGGTGACAGGTTACCCGATATGTCTAGCAGGTGTAACTAGGTGACAGGTTACCCCATATCTCTAGCAGGTGTATAGGTGACAGGTTACCCGATATCTCTAGCAGGTGTAACTAGGTGACAGGTTACCCCTTATCTCTACTAGGTGTATAGGTGACAGGTTACGCCATATCTCTAGCAGGTGTAACTAGGTGACAGGTTACCCCATATCTCTAGCAGGTGTAACTAGGTGACAGGTTACCCCATATCTCTAGCAGGTGTAACTAGGTGACAGGTTACCCCATATCTCTAGCAGGTGTAACTTGGTGACAGGTTACCCCATATCTCCAGCAGGTGTATAGGTGACAGGTTACCCCATATCTCTAGCAGTTGTATAGGTGACAGGTTACCCCATATCTCTATCAGGTGTATAGGTGACAGGTTACCCCATATCTCTAGCAGGTGTAACTAGGTGACAGGTTACCCCATATCTCCAGCAGGTGTATAGGTGACAGGTTCCCCCATATCTCTAGCAGGTGTAACTAGGTGACAGGTTACCCCATATCTCTAGCAGGTGTAACTAGGTGACAAGTTACCCCATATCTCTAGCATGTTTAACCAGGTGACAGGTTACGCCATATCTCTAGCAGGTGTAACTAGGTGACAAGTTACCCCATATCTCTAGCAGGTGTAACAAGGTGACAGGTTACCCCATATCTCCAGCAGGTGTATAGGTGACAGGTTACGCCATATCTCCAGCAGGTGTAACTAGGTGACAGGTTACCCCATATCTCTAGCAGGTGTAACTAGATGACAGGTTACCCCATATCTCTAGCAGGTGTAACTAGGTGACAAGTTACCCCATATCTCTAGCAGGTGTAACAAGGTGACAGGTTACCCCATATCTCCAGCAGGTGTATAGGTGACAGGTTACCCCATATCTCCAGCAGGTGTAACTAGGTGACAGGTTACCCCATATCTCTAGCAGGTGTAACTAGATGACAGGTTACTCCATATCTCTAGCAGGTGTATAGGTGACAGGTTACCCCATATCTCTAGCAGGTGTAACTAGATGACAAGATACCCCATATCTCTAGCAGGTGTAACTAGGTGACAGGTTACCCCATATCACTAGCAGGTGTATAGGTGACAGGTTACCCCATATATCTAGCAGGTGTAACTAGGTGACAGGTTATCCCATATCTCTAGCAGGTGTAACTACGTAACAGGTTACCCCATATCTCTAGCAGGTGTATAGGTGACAGGTTACCCCATATATCTAGCAGGTGTAACTAGGTGACAGGTTACCCCATATCTCTAGCAGGTGTAACTAGATGACAGGTTACTCCATGTCTCTAGCAGGTGTATAGGTGACAGGTTACCCCATATCTCTAGCAGGTGTAACTAGATGACAAGATACCCCATATCTCTAGAAGGTGTAACTAGGTGACAGGTTACCCCATATCACTAGCAGGTGTATAGGTGACAGGTTACCACATATATCTAGCAGTCGAACTAGGTGACAGGTTACCCCATATCTCTAGCAGGTGTAACTAGATGACAGGTTACTCCATATGTCTAGCAGGTGTATAGGTGACAGGTTACCCCATATCTCTAGCAGGTGTAACTAGATGACAAGATACCCCATATCTCTAGCAGGTGTAACTAGGTGACAGGTTACCCCATATCACTAGCAGGTGTAACTAGGTGACAGGTTACCCCATATCTCTAGCAGGTGTAACTACGTAACAGGTTACCCCATATCTCTAGCAGGTGTAACTAGGTGACAGGTTACCCCATATCTCTAGCAGGTGTAACTAGGTGACAGGTTACCCCATATCTCTAGCAGGTGTAACTAGGTTACAGGTTACGCCATATCTCTAGCAGGTGTAACTAGGTGACAAGTTACCCCATATCTCTAGCAGGTGTAACAAGGTGACAGGTTACCCCATATCTCCAGCAGGTGTATAGGTGACAGGTTACCCCATATCTCCAGCAGGTGTAACTAGGTGACAGGTTACCCCATATCTCTAGCAGGTGTAACTAGATGACAGGTTACCCCATATCTCTAGCAGGTGTAACTAGGTGACAAGTTACCCCATATCTCTAGCAGGTGTAACAAGGTGACAGGTTACCCCATATCTCCAGCAGGTGTATAGGTGACAGGTTACCCCATATCTCCAGCAGGTGTAACTAGGTGACAGGTTACCCCATATCTCTAGCAGGTGTAACTAGATGACAGGTTACTCCATATCTCTAGCAGGTGTATAGGTGACAGGTTACCCCATATCTCTAGCAGGTGTAACTAGATGACAAGATACCCCATATCTCTAGCAGGTGTAACTAGGTGACAGGTTACCCCATATCACTAGCAGGTGTATAGGTGACAGGTTACCCCATATATCTAGCAGGTGTAACTAGGTGACAGGTTATCCCATATCTCTAGCAGGTGTAACTACGTAACAGGTTACCCCATATCTCTAGCAGGTGTATAGGTGACAGGTTACCCCATATATCTAGCAGGTGTAACTAGGTGACAGGTTACCCCATATCTCTAGCAGGTGTAACTAGATGACAGGTTACTCCATGTCTCTAGCAGGTGTATAGGTGACAGGTTACCCCATATCTCTAGCAGGTGTAACTAGATGACAAGATACCCCATATCTCTAGAAGGTGTAACTAGGTGACAGGTTACCCCATATCACTAGCAGGTGTATAGGTGACAGGTTACCACATATATCTAGCAGGTGTAACTAGGTGACAGGTTACCCCATATCTCTAGCAGGTGTAACTAGATGACAGGTTACTCCATATCTCTAGCAGGTGTATAGGTGACAGGTTACCCCATATCTCTAGCAGGTGTAACTAGATGACAAGATACCCCATATCTCTAGCAGGTGTAACTAGGTGACAGGTTACCCCATATCACTAGCAGGTGTAACTAGGTGACAGGTTACCCATATCTCTAGCAGGTGTAACTACGTAACAGGTTACCCCATATCTCTAGCAGGTGTAACTAGGTGACAGGTTACCCCATATCTCTAGCAGGTGTAACTAGGTGACAGGTTACCCCATATCTCTAGCAGGTGTAACTAGGTTACAGGTTACCCCATATCTCTAGCAGGTGTAACTAGGTGACAGGTTACCCCATATCTCTAGCAGGTGTAACTAGGTGACAGGTTACCCCATATCTCTAGCAGGTGTAACTAGGTGACAGGTTACCCCATATCTCTAGCAGGTGTAACTAGGTGACAGGTTACCCCATATCTCCAGCAGGTGTAACTAGGTGACAGGTTACCCCATATCTCCAGCAGGTGTATGGGTGACAGGTTACCCCATATCTCTAGCAGGTGTAACTAGGTGACAGGTTGCCCCATATGTCCAGCAGGTGTATAGGTGACAGGTTACCCCATATCTCTAGCAGGTGTAACTAGGTGACAGGTTACCCCATATCTCTAGCAGGTGTAACTAGGTGACAGGTTACCCCATATCTCTAGCAGGTGTAACTAGGTGACAGGTTACCCCATATCTCCAGCAGGTGTAACTAGGTGACAGGTTACCCCATATCAACAGCAGGTGTATAGGTGACAGGTTACCCCATATCTCTAGCAGGTGTAACTAGGTGACAGGTTACCCCATATCTCTAGCAGGTGTAACTAGGTGACAGGTTATCCCATATCTCTAGCAGGTGTAACTAGGTGACAGGTTACCCCATATCTCTAGCAGGTGTAACTAGGTGACAGCTTACCCCATATCTCTAGCAGGTGTAACTAGGTGACAGGTTACCCCATATCTCTAGCAGGTGTATAGGTGAAAGGTTACCCCATATCTCTAGCAGGTGTATAGGTGACAGGTTACCCCATATCTCTAGCACGCGTATAGGTGACAGGTTACCCCATATCTCTAGCAGGTGTATAAGTGACAGGTTACCCCATATCTCTAGCAGGTGTAACTAGGTGACAGGTTACCCCATATCTCTAGCAGGTGTATAGGTGACAGGTTACCCCATATCTCTAGCAGGTGTAACTAGGTGACAAGTTACCCCATATCTCTAGCAGGTGTAACTAGGTGACAGGTTACCCCATATCTCTAGCAGGTGTATAGGTGACAGGTTACCCCATATCTCCGGCAGGTGTATAGGTGACAGGTTACCCCATATCTCTAGCAGGTGTATCTAGGTGACAGGTTACCCCATATCTCCAGCAGGTGTATAGGTGACAGGTTACCCCATATCTCTAGCAGGTGTAACTAGATGACAAGATACCCCATATCTCTAGCAGGTGTAACTAGGTGAAAGGTTACCCCATATCACTAGCAGGTGTATAGGTGACAGGTTACCCCATATATCTAGCAGGTGTAACTAGGTGACAGGTTATCCCATATCTCTAGCAGGTGTAACTACGTAACAGGTTACCCCATATCTCTAGCAGGTGTAACTAGGTGACAGGTTACCCCATATCTCTAGCAGGTGTAACTAGGTGACAGGTTACCCCATATCTCTAGCAGGTGTAACTAGGTGACAGGTTACCCCATATCTCTAGCAGGTGTAACTAGGTGACAGGTTACCCCATATCTCTAGCAGGTGTAACTAGGTGACAGGTTACCCCATATCTCTAGCAGGTGTAACTAGGTGACAGGTTACCCCATATCTCCAGCAGGTGTAACTAGGTGACAGGTTACCCCATATCTCCAGCAGGTGTATGGGTGACAGGTTACCCCATATCTCTAGCAGGTGTAACTAGGTGACAGGTTACCCCATATCTCCAGCAGGTGTATAGGTGACAGGTTACCCCATATCTCTAGCAGGTGTAACTAGGTGACAGGTTACCCCATATCTCTAGCAGGTGTAACTAGGTGACAGGTTACCCCATATCTCTAGCAGGTGAAACTAGGTGACAGGTTACCCCATATCTCCAGCAGGTGTAACTAGGTGACAGGTTACCCCATATCTCCAGCAGGTGTAACTAGGTGACAGGTTACCCCATATCTCTAGCAGGTGTAACTAGGTGACAGGTTATCCCATATCTCTAGCAGGTGTAACTAGGTGACAGGTTACCCCATATCTCTAGCAGGTGTAACTAGGTGAAAGGTTACCCCATATCTCTAGCAGGTGTATAGGTGACAGGTTACCCCATATCTCTAGCAGGCGTATAGGTGACAGGTTACCCCATATCTCTAGCAGGTGTTTAAGTGACAGGTTACCCCATATCTCTAGCAGGTGTAACTAGGTGACAGGTTACCCCATATCTCTAGCAGGTGTATAGGTGACAGGTTACCCCATATCTCTAGCAGGTGTAACTAGGTGACAAGTTACCCCATATCTCTAGCAGGTGTAACTAGGTGACAGGTTACCCCATATCTCTAGCAGGTGTATAGGTGACAGGTTACCCCATATCTCCGGCAGGTGTATAGGTGACAGGTTACCCCATATCTCTAGCAGGTGTATCTAGGTGACAGGTTACCCCATATCTCCAGCAGGTGTATAGGTGACAGGTTACCCCATATCTCCGGCAGGTGTATAGGTGACAGGTTACCCCATATCTCTAGCAGGTGTAACTAGGTGACAGGTTATCCCATATCTCTAGCAGGTGTATAGGTGACAGGTTACCCCATATCTCCGGCAGGTGTATAGGTGACAGGTTACCCCATATCTCTAGCAGGTGTAACCAGGTGACAGGTTACCCCATATCTCTAGCAGGTCTAACTAGGTAACAAGTTACCCCATATCTCTAGCAGGTGTAACTAGGTGACAGGTTACCCCATATCTCTAGCAGGTGTATAGGTGACAGGTTACCCGATATCTCTAGCAGGTGTAACTAGGTGACAGGTTACCCCTTATCTCTACAAGGTGTATAGGTGACAGGTTACCCCATATCTCTAGCAGGCGTATAGGTGACAAGTTACGCCATATCTCTAGCAGGTGTAACTAGGTGACATGTTACCCCATATCTCTAGCAGGTGTAACTAGGTGACAGGTTACCCCAGATCTCTAGCAGGTGTAACTAGGTGACAGGTTACCCCATATCTCTGGCAGGTGTAACTAGGTGAAAAGGTTACCCCATATGTCTAGCAGGTGTAACTAGGTGACAGGTTACCCCATATCTCTAGCAGGTGTAACTAGGTGACAGGTTACCCCATATCTCCAGCAGGTGTATAGGTGACAGGTTACCCCATATCTCTAGCAGGTGTAACTAGGTGACAGGTTACCCCATATCTCTAGCAGGTGTAACTAGGTGACAGGTTACCCCATATCTCTAGCAGGTGTAACTAGGTGACAGGTTACCCCATATCTCTAGCAGGTGTATCTAGGTGACAGGTTACCCCATATCTCCAGCAGGTGTAACTAGGTGACAGGTTACGCCATATCTCTAGCAGGTGTAACTAGGTGACAGGTTACCCCATATTTCTAGCAGGTGTAACTAGGTGACAGGTTACCCCATATCTCTAGCAGGTGTAACTAGATGACAGGTTACTCCATATCTCTAGCAGGTGTATAGGTGACAGGTTACCCCATATCTCTAGCAGGTGTAACTAGATGACAGGTTACTCCATATCTCTAGCAGGTGTATAGGTGACAGGTTACCCCATATCTCTAGCAGGTGTAACTAGGTGACAGGTTACCCCATATCTGTAGCAGGTTTAACTAGGTGACAGGTTACCCCATATCTCCGGCAGGTGTATAGGTGACATGTTACCCCATATCTCTAGCAGGTGTAACTAGGTGACAGGTTACCCCATATCTCTAGCAGGTGTAACAACGTGACAGGTTACCCCATATCTCCGGCAGGTGTATAGGTGACAGGTTTCCCCATATCTCTAGCAGGTGTAACTAGGTGACAGGTTACCCCATATCTCTAGCAGGTGTAACTAGGTGACAGGTTACCCCATATCTCTAGCAGGTGTAACAAGGTGACAGGTTACCCCATATCTCCGGCAGGTGTATAGGTGACAGGTTACGCCATATCTCTAGCAGGTGTAACTAGGTGACAGGTTACCCCATATCTCTAGCAGGTGTAACTAGGTGACAAGTTGCCCCATATCTCTAGCAGGTGTAACTAGGTGACAGGTTACCCCATATCTCTAGCAGGTGTATAGGTGACAGGTTACCCCATATCTCTAGCAGGTGTATAGGTGACAGGTTACCCCATATCTCTAGCAGGTGTATAGGTGACAGGTTACGCCATATCTCCGGCAGGTGTATAGGTGACAGGTTACCCCATATCTCCGGCAGGTGTATAGGTGATAGGTTACCCCATATCTCCGGCAGGTGTATAGGTGAAAGGTTACCCCATATCTCTAGCAGGTGTAACTAGGTGACAGGTTACCCCATATCTCTAGCAGGTGTAACTAGGTGACAAGTTACCCCATATTTCTAGCAGGTGTATAGGTGATAGGTTACCCCATATCTCCGGCAGGTGTATAGGTGACAGGTTACCCTATATCTCTAGCAGGTGTAACTAGGTGACAGGTTACCCCATATCTCCGGCAGGTGTATAGGTGACAGGTTACCCCATATCTCCGGCAGGTGTATAGGTGAAAGGTTACCCCATATCTCTAGCAGGTGTAACTAGGTAACAGGTTACCCCATATCTCTAGCAGGTGTAACTAGGTGACAAGTTACCCCATATTTCTAGCAGGTGTATAGGTGATAGGTTACCCCATATCTCCGGCAGGTGTATAGGTGACAGGTTACCCCATATCTCTAGCAGGTGTAACTAGGTGACAGGTTACCCCATATCTCTAGCAGGTGTATAGGTGACAGGTTACCCCATATCTCTAGCAGGTGTATAGGTGACAGGTTACCCCATATCTCCGGCAGGTGTATAGGTGACAGGTTACCCCATATCTCTAGCAGGTCTAACTAGGTGACAAGTTACCCCTTATCTCTACTAGGTGTATAGGTGACAGGTTACCCCATATCTCTAGCAGGCGTATAGGTGACAGGTTACGCCATATCTCTAGCAGGTGCAACTAGGTGACAGGTTACCCCATATCCCTAGCAGGTGTAACTAGGTGACAGGTTACCCCATATCTCTAGCAGGGGTAACTAGGTGACAGGTTACCCCATATCTCTAGCAGGTGTAACTAGGTGACAAGTTACCCCATATCTCTAGCAGGTGTAACTAGGTGACAGGTTACCCCATATCTCTAGCAGGTGTATAGGTGACAGGTTACCCGATATCTCTAGCAGGTGTAACTAGGTGACAGGTTACCCCTTATCTCTACTAGGTGTATAGGTGACAGGTTACGCCATATCTCTAGCAGGTGTAACTAGGTGACAGGTTACCCCAGATCTCTAGCAGGTGTAACTAGGTGACAGGTTACCCCATATCTCTAGCAGGTGTAACTAGGTGACAGGTTACCCCATATCTCTAGCAGGTGTAACTAGGTGACAGGTTACCCCATATCTCTAGCAGGTGTAACAACGTGACAGGTTACCCCATATCTCTAGCAGGTGTAACTAGGTGACAGGTTACCCCATATCTCTAGCAGGTGTAACAAGGTGACAGGTTACCCCATATCTCCGGCAGGTGTATAGGTGACAGGTTACGCCATATCTCTAGCAGGTGTAACTAGGTGACAGGTTACCCCATATCTCTAGCAGGTGTAACTAGGTGACAAGTTGCCCCATATCTCTAGCAGGTGTAACTAGGTGACAGGTAACCCCATATCTCTAGCAGGTGTATAGGTGACAGGTTACCCCATATCTCTAGCAGGTGTATAGGTGACAGGTTACCCCATATCTCTAGCAGGTGTATAGGTGACAGGTTACGCCATATCTCCGGCAGGTGTATAGGTGACAGGTTACCCCATATCTCCGGCAGGTGTATAGGTGATAGGTTACCCCATATCTCCGGCAGGTGTATAGGTGAAAGGTTACCCCATATCTCTAGCAGGTGTAACTAGGTGACAGGTTACCCCATATCTCTAGCAGGTGTAACTAGGTGACAAGTTACCCCATATTTCTAGCAGGTGTATAGGTGACAGGTTACCCCATATCTCCGGCAGGTGTATAGGTGACAGGTTACCCTATATCTCTAGCAGGTGTAACTAGGTGACAGGTTACCCCATATCTCCGGCAGGTGTATAGGTGACAGGTTACCCCATATCTCCGGCAGGTGTATAGGTGAAAGGTTACCCCATATCTCTAGCAGGTGTAACTAGGTAACAGGTTACCCCATATCTCTAGCAGGTGTAACTAGGTGACAAGTTACCCCATATTTCTAGCAGGTGTATAGGTGATAGGTTACCCCATATCTCCGGCAGGTGTATAGGTGACAGGTTACCCCATATCTCTAGCAGGTGTAACTAGGTGACAGGTTACCCCATATCTCTAGCAGGTGTATAGGTGACAGGTTACCCCATATCTCTAGCAGGTGTATAGGTGACAGGTTACCCCATATCTCCGGCAGGTGTATAGGTGACAGGTTACCCCATATCTCTAGCAGGTCTAACTAGGTGACAAGTTACCCCTTATCTCTACTAGGTGTATAGGTGACAGGTTACCCCATATCTCTAGCAGGCGTATAGGTGACAGGTTACGCCATATCTCTAGCAGGTGCAACTAGGTGACAGGTTACCCCCTATCTCTAGCAGGTGTAACTAGGTGACAGGTAACCCCATATCTCTAGCAGGGGTAACTAGGTGACAGGTTACCCCATATCTCTAGCAGGTGTAACTAGGTGACAAGTTACCCCATATCTCTAGCAGGTGTAACTAGGTGACAGGTTACCCCATATCTCTAGCAGGTGTATAGGTGACAGGTTACCCGATATCTCTAGCAGGTGTAACTAGGTGACAGGTTACCCCTTATCTCTACTAGGTGTATAGGTGACAGGTTACGCCATATCTCTAGCAGGTGTAACTAGGTGACAGGTTACCCCAGATCTCTAGCAGGTGTAACTAGGTGACAGGTTACCCCATATCTCTAGCAGGTGTAACTAGGTGACAGGTTACCCCATATCTCTAGCAGGTGTAACTAGGTGACAGGTTACCCCATATCTCTAGCAGGTGTAACTAGGTGACAGGTTACCCCATATCTCCAGCAGGTGTATAGGTGACAGGTTACCCCATATCTCTAGCAGGTGTAACTAGGTGACAGGTTACCCCATATCTCTAGCAGGTGTAACTAGGTGACAGGTTACCCCATATCTCTAGCAGGTGTAACTAGGTGACAGGTTACCCCATATCTCTAGCAGGTGTTACTCGGTGACAGGTTACCCGATATCTCCAGCAGGTGTAACTAGGTGACAGGTTACGCCATATCTCTAGCAGGTGTAACTAGGTGACAGGTTACCCCATATTTCTAGCAGGTGTAACTAGATGACAGGTTACTCCATATCTCTAGCAGGTGTATAGGTGACAGGTTACCCCATATCTCTAGCAGGTGTAACTAGATGACAGGTTACTCCATATCTCTAGCAGGTGTATAGGTGACAGGTTACCCCATATCTCTAGCAGGTGTATAGGTGAAAGGTTACCCCATATCTCTAGCAGGTGTAACTAGGTGACAGGATACCCCATATCTCTAGCAGGTGTAACTAGGTGACAGGTTACCCCATATCTCTAGCAGGTGTAACAAGGTGACAGGTTACCCCATATCTCCGGCAGGTGTATAGGTGACAGGTTACGCCATATCTCTAGCAGGTGTAACTAGGTGACAGGTTACCCCATATCTCTAGCAGGTGTAACTAGGTGACAGGTTACCCCATATCTCTAGCAGGTGTAACTAGGTGACAAGTAGCCCCATATCTCTAGCAGGTGTAACTACGTGACATGTTACCCCATATCTCTAGCAGGTGTAACTAGGTGACAGGTTTACCCCATATCTCCAGCAGGTGTATAGGTGACAGGTTACCCCATATCTCTAGCAGGTGTAACTAGGTGACAGGTTACCCCATATCTCTAGCAGGTGTAACTAGATGACAGGTTACCCCATATCTCCAGCAGGTGTATAGGTGACAGGTTACCCCATATCTCTAGCAGGTGTAACTAGATGACAGGTTACTCCATATCTCTAGCAGGTGTATAGGTGACAGGTTACCCCATATCTCTAGCAGGTGTAACTAGATGACAGGTTACTCCATATCTCTAGCAGGTGTATAGGTGACAGGTTACCCCATATCTCTAGCAGGTGTAACTAGGTGACAGGTTACCCCATATCTCTAGCAGGTGTAACTCGGTGACAGGTTACCCCATATCTCCAGCAGGTGTAACTAGGTGACAGGTTACGCCATATCTCTAGCAGGTGTAACTAGGTGACAGGTTACCCCATATTTCTAGCAGGTGTAACTAGGTGACAGGTAACCCCATATCTCTAGCAGGTGTAACTAGATGACAGGTTACTCCATATCTAGAGCAGGTGTATAGGTGACAGGTTACCCCATATCTCTAGCAGGTGTAACTAGGTGACAGGTTACGCCATATCTCTAGCAGGTGTAACTAGATGACAGGTTACCCCATATCTCTAGCAGGTGTAACTAGGTGACAGGTTACGCCATATCTCTAGCAGGTGTAACTAGGTGACAGGTTACCCCATATTTCTAGCAGGTGTAACTAGGTGACAGGTTACCCCATATCTCTAGCAGGTGTAACTAGATGACAGGTTACTCCATATCTAGAGCAGGTGTATAGGTGACAGGTTACCCCATATCTCTAGCATGTGTAACTAGGTGACAGGTTACGCCATATCTCTAGCAGGTGTAACTAGATGACAGGTTACCCCATATCTCTAGCAGGTGTAACTAGGTGACAGGTTACGCCATATCTCTAGCAGGTGTAACTAGGTGACAGGTTACCCCATATTTCTAGCAGGTGTAACTAGGTGACAGGTTACCCCATATCTCTAGCAGGTGTAACTAGATGACAGGTTACTCCATATCTCTAGCAGGTGTATAGGTGACAGGTTACCCCATATCTCTAGCAGGTGTAACTAGATGACAGGTTACTCCATATCTCTAGCAGGTGTATAGGTGACAGGTTACCCCATATCTCTAGCAGGTGTATAGGTGACAGGTTACCCCATATCTCTAGCAGGTGTAACAAGGTGACAGGTTACCCCATATCTCCGGCAGGTGTATAGGTGACAGGTTACGCCATATCTCTAGCAGGTGTAACTAGATGACAGGTTACCCCATATCTCTAGCAGGTGTAACTAGGTGACAGGTTACGCCATATCTCTAGCAGGTGTAACTAGGTGACAGGTTACCCCATATCTCTAGCAGGTGTAACTAGGTGACAAGATGCCCCATATCTCTAGCAGGTGTAACTAGGTCATAGGTTACCCCATATCTCTAGCAGGTGTATAGGTGACAGGTTACCCGATATCTCTAGCAGGTGTATAGGTGACAGGTTACCCGATATCTCTAGCAGGTGTAACTAGGTGCCAGGTTACCCCATATCTCTACTAGGTGTATAGGTGACAGGTTACCCCATATCTCTAGCACGTGTATAGGTGACAGGTTACGCCATATCTCTAGCAGGTGTAACTAGGTGACAGGTTACCCCATATCTCTAGCAGGTGTAACTAGGTGACAGGTTACCCCATATCTCTAGCAGGTGTAACTAGGTGACAGGTTACCCCATATCTCTAGCAGGTGTAACTAGGTGACAGGTTACCCCATATCTCTAGCAGGTGTAACTAGGTGACAGGTTACCCCATATCTCTAGCACTTGTAACTAGGTGACAGGTTATCCCATATCTCTAGCAGGTGTAACTAGGTGACAGGTTACCCCATATCTCTAGCAGGTGTAACTAGGTGAAAGGTTACCCCATATCTCTAGCAGGTGTAACTAGGTGACAGGTTACCCCATATCTCTAGCACGTGTAACTTGGTGACAGGTTACCCCATATCTCTAGCAGGTGTATAGGTGACAGGTTACCCCATATCTTTAGAAGGTGTATAGGTGACAGGTTACCCCATATCTCTAGCAGGTGTAACTAGGTGACAGGTTACCCCATATCTCTAGCAGGTGTAACTAGGTGACAGGTTACCCCATATCTCTAGCAGGTGTAACTAGGTGACAAGTTACCAAATATCTCTAGCAGGTGTAACTAGGTGACAGGTTACCCCATATCTCTAGAAGGTGTAACTAGGCGACAGGTTACCCCATATCTCTAGCAGGTGTATAGGTGACAGGTTACCCCATATCTCCAGCAGGTGTAACTAGGTGACAGGTTACCCCATATCTCTAGCAGGTCTAACTAGGTGACAAGTTACCCCATATCTCTAGCAGGTGTATTGGTGACAGGTTACCCGATATCTCTAGCAGGTGTAACTAGGTGACAGGTTACCCCTTATCTCTACTAGGTGTATAGGTGACAGGTTACCCCATATGTCTAGCAGGTGTAACTAGGTGACAGGTTACCCCATATCTCTAGCAGGTGTATAGGTGACAGGTTACCCCATATCTCTAGCAGGTGTAACTAGGTGACAGGTTACCCCATATCTCTCGCAGGTGTAACTAGGTGACAGGTTATCCCATATCTCTAGCAGGTGTAACTACGTAACAGGTTACCCCATATCTCCAGCAGGTGTATAGGTGACAGGTTACCCCATATCTCTAGCAGGTGTAACTAGGTGACAGGTTACCCCATATCTCTAACAGGTGTAACTAGGTGACAGGTTACGCCATATCTCTAGCAGGTGTAACTAGGTGACAGGTTACCCCATATCTCTACCAGGTGTAACTAGGTGACAGGTTACCCCATATCTCTAGCAGGTGTAACTAGGTGACAGGTTACCCCATATCTCTAGCAGGTGTATAGGTGACAGGTTACCCCATATCTCTAGCAGGTGTAACTAGGTGACAGGTAACCCCATATCTCTAGCAGGTGTAACTAGGTGACAGGTTACCCCAGATCTCTAGCAGGTGTAACTAGGTGACAGGTTACCCCATATCTCTAGCAGGTGTAAGTAGGTGACAGGTTACCCCATATCTCTTGCAGGTGTAACTAGGTGACAGGTTACCCCATATCTCCAGCAGGTGTAACTAGGTGACAGGTTACCCCATATCTCTAGCAGGTGTAACTAGGTGACAGGTTACCCCATATCTCTAGCAGGTGTAACTAGGTGACAGGTTACCCCATATCTCTAGCAGGTGTAACTAGGTGACAGGTTACCCCATATCTCTAGCAGGTGTAACTAGATGACAGGTTACTCCATATCTCTAGCAGGTGTATAGGTGACAGGTTACCCCATATCTCTAGCAGGTGTATAGGTGAAAGGTTACCCCATATCTCTAGCAGGTGTAACTAGGTGACAGGATACCCCATATCTCTAGCAGGTGTAACTAGGTGACAGGTTACCCCATATCTCTAGCAGGTGTATAGGTGACAGGTTACCCCATATCTCTAGCAGGTGTATAGGTGACAGGTTACGCCATATCTCCGGCAGGTGTATAGGTGACAGGTTACCCCATATCTCCGGCAGGTGTATAGGTGATAGGTTACCCCATATCTCCGGCAGGTGTATAGGTGAAAGGTTACCCCATATCTCTAGCAGGTGTAACTAGGTGACAGGTTACCCCATATCTCTAGCAGGTGTAACTAGGTGACAAGTTACCCCATATTTCTAGCAGGTGTATAGGTGATAGGTTACCCCATATCTCCGGCAGGTGTATAGGTGACAGGTTACCCTATATCTCTAGCAGGTGTAACTAGGTGACAGGTTACCCCATATCTCCGGCAGGTGTATAGGTGACAGGTTACCCCATATCTCCGGCAGGTGTATAGGTGAAAGGTTACCCCATATCTCTAGCAGGTGTAACTAGGTAACAGGTTACCCCATATCTCTAGCAGGTGTAACTAGGTGACAAGTTACCCCATATTTCTAGCAGGTGTATAGGTGATAGGTTACCCCATATCTCCGGCAGGTGTATAGGTGACAGGTTACCCCATATCTCTAGCAGGTGTAACTAGGTGACAGGTTACCCCATATCTCTAGCAGGTGTATAGGTGACAGGTTACCCCATATCTCTAGCAGGTGTATAGGTGACAGGTTACCCCATATCTCCGGCAGGTGTATAGGTGACAGGTTACCCCATATCTCTAGCAGGTCTAACTAGGTGACAAGTTACCCCTTATCTCTACTAGGTGTATAGGTGACAGGTTACCCCATATCTCTAGCAGGCGTATAGGTGACAGGTTACGCCATATCTCTAGCAGGTGCAACTAGGTGACAGGTTACCCCATATCTCTAGCAGGTGTAACTAGGTGACAGGTTACCCCATATCTCTAGCAGGGGTAACTAGGTGACAGGTTACCCCATATCTCTAGCAGGTGTAACTAGGTGACAAGTTACCCCATATCTCTAGCAGGTGTAACTAGGTGACAGGTTACCCCATATCTCTAGCAGGTGTATAGGTGACAGGTTACCCGATATCTCTAGCAGGTGTAACTAGGTGACAGGTTACCCCTTATCTCTACTAGGTGTATAGGTGACAGGTTACGCCATATCTCTAGCAGGTGTAACTAGGTGACAGGTTACCCCAGATCTCTAGCAGGTGTAACTAGGTGACAGGTTACCCCATATCTCTAGCAGGTGTAACTAGGTGACAGGTTACCCCATATCTCTAGCAGGTGTAACTAGGTGACAGGTTACCCCATATCTCTAGCAGGTGTAACAACGTGACAGGTTACCCCATATCTCTAGCAGGTGTAACTAGGTGACAGGTTACCCCATATCTCTAGCAGGTGTAACAAGGTGACAGGTTACCCCATATCTCCGGCAGGTGTATAGGTGACAGGTTACGCCATATCTCTAGCAGGTGTAACTAGGTGACAGGTTACCCCATATCTCTAGCAGGTGTAACTAGGTGACAAGTTGCCCCATATCTCTAGCAGGTGTAACTAGGTGACAGGTAACCCCATATCTCTAGCAGGTGTATAGGTGACAGGTTACCCCATATCTCTAGCAGGTGTATAGGTGACAGGTTACCCCATATCTCTAGCAGGTGTATAGGTGACAGGTTACGCCATATCTCCGGCAGGTGTATAGGTGACAGGTTACCCCATATCTCCGGCAGGTGTATAGGTGATAGGTTACCCCATATCTCCGGCAGGTGTATAGGTGAAAGGTTACCCCATATCTCTAGCAGGTGTAACTAGGTGACAGGTTACCCCATATCTCTAGCAGGTGTAACTAGGTGACAAGTTACCCCATATTTCTAGCAGGTGTATAGGTGACAGGTTACCCCATATCTCCGGCAGGTGTATAGGTGACAGGTTACCCTATATCTCTAGCAGGTGTAACTAGGTGACAGGTTACCCCATATCTCCGGCAGGTGTATAGGTGACAGGTTACCCCATATCTCCGGCAGGTGTATAGGTGAAAGGTTACCCCATATCTCTAGCAGGTGTAACTAGGTAACAGGTTACCCCATATCTCTAGCAGGTGTAACTAGGTGACAAGTTACCCCATATTTCTAGCAGGTGTATAGGTGATAGGTTACCCCATATCTCCGGCAGGTGTATAGGTGACAGGTTACCCCATATCTCTAGCAGGTGTAACTAGGTGACAGGTTACCCCATATCTCTAGCAGGTGTATAGGTGACAGGTTACCCCATATCTCTAGCAGGTGTATAGGTGACAGGTTACCCCATATCTCCGGCAGGTGTATAGGTGACAGGTTACCCCATATCTCTAGCAGGTCTAACTAGGTGACAAGTTACCCCTTATCTCTACTAGGTGTATAGGTGACAGGTTACCCCATATCTCTAGCAGGCGTATAGGTGACAGGTTACGCCATATCTCTAGCAGGTGCAACTAGGTGACAGGTTACCCCCTATCTCTAGCAGGTGTAACTAGGTGACAGGTAACCCCATATCTCTAGCAGGG
Organism: Telmatherina bonti; assembly: GCF_933228915.1. Classification (NCBI taxonomy): domain Eukaryota; kingdom Metazoa; phylum Chordata; class Actinopteri; order Atheriniformes; family Telmatherinidae; genus Telmatherina; species Telmatherina bonti. Next base: position 1,843,782 of record NC_136611.1, on the reverse strand, counting down.
GTAACTAGGTGACAGGTTACCCCATATCTCTAGCAGGTGTAACTAGGTGACAAGTTACCCCATATCTCTAGCAGGTGTAACTAGGTGACAGGTTACCCCATATCTCTAGCAGGTGTATAGGTGACAGGTTACCCGATATCTCTAGCAGGTGTAACTAGGTGACAGGTTACCCCTTATCTCTACTAGGTGTATAGGTGACAGGTTACGCCATATCTCTAGCAGGTGTAACTAGGTGACAGGTTACCCCAGATCTCTAGCAGGTGTAACTAGGTGACAGGTTACCCCATATCTCTAGCAGGTGTAACTAGGTGACAGGTTACCCCATATCTCTAGCAGGTGTAACTAGGTGACAGGTTACCCCATATCTCTAGCAGGTGTAACTAGGTGACAGGTTACCCCATATCTCCAGCAGGTGTATAGGTGACAGGTTACCCCATATCTCTAGCAGGTGTAACTAGGTGACAGGTTACCCCATATCTCTAGCAGGTGTAACTAGGTGACAGGTTACCCCATATCTCTAGCAGGTGTAACTAGGTGACAGGTTACCCCATATCTCTAGCAGGTGTTACTCGGTGACAGGTTACCCGATATCTCCAGCAGGTGTAACTAGGTGACAGGTTACGCCATATCTCTAGCAGGTGTAACTAGGTGACAGGTTACCCCATATTTCTAGCAGGTGTAACTAGATGACAGGTTACTCCATATCTCTAGCAGGTGTATAGGTGACAGGTTACCCCATATCTCTAGCAGGTGTAACTAGATGACAGGTTACTCCATATCTCTAGCAGGTGTATAGGTGACAGGTTACCCCATATCTCTAGCAGGTGTATAGGTGAAAGGTTACCCCATATCTCTAGCAGGTGTAACTAGGTGACAGGATACCCCATATCTCTAGCAGGTGTAACTAGGTGACAGGTTACCCCATATCTCTAGCAGGTGTAACAAGGTGACAGGTTACCCCATATCTCCGGCAGGTGTATAGGTGACAGGTTACGCCATATCTCTAGCAGGTGTAACTAGGTGACAGGTTACCCCATATCTCTAGCAGGTGTAACTAGGTGACAGGTTACCCCATATCTCTAGCAGGTGTAACTAGGTGACAAGTAGCCCCATATCTCTAGCAGGTGTAACTACGTGACATGTTACCCCATATCTCTAGCAGGTGTAACTAGGTGACAGGTTTACCCCATATCTCCAGCAGGTGTATAGGTGACAGGTTACCCCATATCTCTAGCAGGTGTAACTAGGTGACAGGTTACCCCATATCTCTAGCAGGTGTAACTAGATGACAGGTTACCCCATATCTCCAGCAGGTGTATAGGTGACAGGTTACCCCATATCTCTAGCAGGTGTAACTAGATGACAGGTTACTCCATATCTCTAGCAGGTGTATAGGTGACAGGTTACCCCATATCTCTAGCAGGTGTAACTAGATGACAGGTTACTCCATATCTCTAGCAGGTGTAACTAGGTGACAGGTTACCCCATATCTCTAGCAGGTGTAACTAGGTGACAGGTTACCCCATATCTCTAGCAGGTGTAACTCGGTGACAGGTTACCCCATATCTCCAGCAGGTGTAACTAGGTGACAGGTTACGCCATATCTCTAGCAGGTGTAACTAGGTGACAGGTTACCCCATATTTCTAGCAGGTGTAACTAGGTGACAGGTAACCCCATATCTCTAGCAGGTGTAACTAGATGACAGGTTACTCCATATCTAGAGCAGGTGTATAGGTGACAGGTTACCCCATATCTCTAGCAGGTGTAACTAGGTGACAGGTTACGCCATATCTCTAGCAGGTGTAACTAGATGACAGGTTACCCCATATCTCTAGCAGGTGTAACTAGGTGACAGGTTACGCCATATCTCTAGCAGGTGTAACTAGGTGACAGGTTACCCCATATTTCTAGCAGGTGTAACTAGGTGACAGGTTACCCCATATCTCTAGCAGGTGTAACTAGATGACAGGTTACTCCATATCTAGAGCAGGTGTATAGGTGACAGGTTACCCCATATCTCTAGCATGTGTAACTAGGTGACAGGTTACGCCATATCTCTAGCAGGTGTAACTAGATGACAGGTTACCCCATATCTCTAGCAGGTGTAACTAGGTGACAGGTTACGCCATATCTCTAGCAGGTGTAACTAGGTGACAGGTTACCCCATATTTCTAGCAGGTGTAACTAGGTGACAGGTTACCCCATATCTCTAGCAGGTGTAACTAGATGACAGGTTACTCCATATCTCTAGCAGGTGTATAGGTGACAGGTTACCCCATATCTCTAGCAGGTGTAACTAGATGACAGGTTACTCCATATCTCTAGCAGGTGTATAGGTGACAGGTTACCCCATATCTCTAGCAGGTGTATAGGTGACAGGTTACCCCATATCTCTAGCAGGTGTAACAAGGTGACAGGTTACCCCATATCTCCGGCAGGTGTATAGGTGACAGGTTACGCCATATCTCTAGCAGGTGTAACTAGATGACAGGTTACCCCATATCTCTAGCAGGTGTAACTAGGTGACAGGTTACGCCATATCTCTAGCAGGTGTAACTAGGTGACAGGTTACCCCATATCTCTAGCAGGTGTAACTAGGTGACAAGATGCCCCATATCTCTAGCAGGTGTAACTAGGTCATAGGTTACCCCATATCTCTAGCAGGTGTATAGGTGACAGGTTACCCGATATCTCTAGCAGGTGTATAGGTGACAGGTTACCCGATATCTCTAGCAGGTGTAACTAGGTGCCAGGTTACCCCATATCTCTACTAGGTGTATAGGTGACAGGTTACCCCATATCTCTAGCACGTGTATAGGTGACAGGTTACGCCATATCTCTAGCAGGTGTAACTAGGTGACAGGTTACCCCATATCTCTAGCAGGTGTAACTAGGTGACAGGTTACCCCATATCTCTAGCAGGTGTAACTAGGTGACAGGTTACCCCATATCTCTAGCAGGTGTAACTAGGTGACAGGTTACCCCATATCTCTAGCAGGTGTAACTAGGTGACAGGTTACCCCATATCTCTAGCACTTGTAACTAGGTGACAGGTTATCCCATATCTCTAGCAGGTGTAACTAGGTGACAGGTTACCCCATATCTCTAGCAGGTGTAACTAGGTGAAAGGTTACCCCATATCTCTAGCAGGTGTAACTAGGTGACAGGTTACCCCATATCTCTAGCACGTGTAACTTGGTGACAGGTTACCCCATATCTCTAGCAGGTGTATAGGTGACAGGTTACCCCATATCTTTAGAAGGTGTATAGGTGACAGGTTACCCCATATCTCTAGCAGGTGTAACTAGGTGACAGGTTACCCCATATCTCTAGCAGGTGTAACTAGGTGACAGGTTACCCCATATCTCTAGCAGGTGTAACTAGGTGACAAGTTACCAAATATCTCTAGCAGGTGTAACTAGGTGACAGGTTACCCCATATCTCTAGAAGGTGTAACTAGGCGACAGGTTACCCCATATCTCTAGCAGGTGTATAGGTGACAGGTTACCCCATATCTCCAGCAGGTGTAACTAGGTGACAGGTTACCCCATATCTCTAGCAGGTCTAACTAGGTGACAAGTTACCCCATATCTCTAGCAGGTGTATTGGTGACAGGTTACCCGATATCTCTAGCAGGTGTAACTAGGTGACAGGTTACCCCTTATCTCTACTAGGTGTATAGGTGACAGGTTACCCCATATGTCTAGCAGGTGTAACTAGGTGACAGGTTACCCCATATCTCTAGCAGGTGTATAGGTGACAGGTTACCCCATATCTCTAGCAGGTGTAACTAGGTGACAGGTTACCCCATATCTCTCGCAGGTGTAACTAGGTGACAGGTTATCCCATATCTCTAGCAGGTGTAACTACGTAACAGGTTACCCCATATCTCCAGCAGGTGTATAGGTGACAGGTTACCCCATATCTCTAGCAGGTGTAACTAGGTGACAGGTTACCCCATATCTCTAACAGGTGTAACTAGGTGACAGGTTACGCCATATCTCTAGCAGGTGTAACTAGGTGACAGGTTACCCCATATCTCTACCAGGTGTAACTAGGTGACAGGTTACCCCATATCTCTAGCAGGTGTAACTAGGTGACAGGTTACCCCATATCTCTAGCAGGTGTATAGGTGACAGGTTACCCCATATCTCTAGCAGGTGTAACTAGGTGACAGGTAACCCCATATCTCTAGCAGGTGTAACTAGGTGACAGGTTACCCCAGATCTCTAGCAGGTGTAACTAGGTGACAGGTTACCCCATATCTCTAGCAGGTGTAAGTAGGTGACAGGTTACCCCATATCTCTTGCAGGTGTAACTAGGTGACAGGTTACCCCATATCTCCAGCAGGTGTAACTAGGTGACAGGTTACCCCATATCTCTAGCAGGTGTAACTAGGTGACAGGTTACCCCATATCTCTAGCAGGTGTAACTAGGTGACAGGTTACCCCATATCTCTAGCAGGTGTAACTAGGTGACAGGTTACCCCATATCTCTAGCAGGTGTAACTAGGTTACAGGTTACCCCATATCTCTAGCAGGTGTAACTAGGTGACAGGTTACCCCATATCTCTAGCAGGTCTAACTAGGTGACAAGTTACCCCATATCTCTAGCAGGTGTAACTAGGTGACAGGTTACCCCTTATCTCTACTAGGTGTATTGGTGACAGGTTACCCCATATCTCTAGCACGTGTATAGGTGACAGGTTACGCCATATCTCTAGCAGGTGTAACTAGGTGACAGGTTACCCCATATCTCTAGCAGGTGTAACTAGGTGACAGGTAACCCCATATCTCTAGCAGGTGTAACTAGGTGACAGGTTACCCCATATCTCTAGCAGGTCTAACTAGGTGACAGGTTACCCCATATCTCTAGCAGGTGTATAGGTGACAGGTTACCCGATATCTCTAGCAGGTGTAACTAGGTGCCAGGTTACCCCATATCTCTACTAGGTGTATAGGTGACAGGTTACCCCATATCTCTAGCACGTGTATAGGTGACAGGTTACGCCATATCTCTAGCAGGTGTAACTAGGTGACAGGTTACCCCATATCTCTAGCAGGTGTAACTAGGTGACAGGTTACCCCTTATCTCTAGCAGGTGTAACTAGGTGACAGGTTACCCCATATCTCTAGGAGGTGTAACTAGGTGACAGGTTACCCCATATCTCTAGCAGGTGTAACAAGGTGACAGGTTACCCCATATCTCTAGCAGGTGTATAGGTGACAGGTTACCCCATATCTCTAGCAGGTGTATAGGTGACAGGTTACCCCATATCTCTAGCAGGTGTAACTAGGTGACAGGTTACCCCATATCTCTAGAAGGTGTATCTCGGTGACAGGTTACCCCATATCTCTAGCAGGTGTAACTAGGTGACAGGTTATGCCATATCTCTAACAGGTGTAACTAGGTGACAGGTTACCCCAGATCTCTAGCAGGTGTAACTAGGTGACAGGTTATGCCATATCTCTAACAGGTGTAACTAGGTGACAGGTTATCCCATATCTCTAGCAGGTGTAACTAGGTGACAGGTTACGCCATATCTCTAGCAGGTGTAACTAGGTGACAGGTTACCCCATATCTCTAGCAGGTGTAACTAGGTGACAGGTTACCCCATATCTCTAACAGGTGTAACTAGGTGACAGGTTACGCCATATCTCTAGCAGGTGTAACTAGGTGACAGGTTACCCCATATCTCTAGCAGGTGTAACTAGGTGACAGGTTACCCCATATCTCTAGCAGGTGTATAGGTGACAGGTTACCCCATATCTCTAGCAGGTGTAACTAGGTGAAAGGTAACCCCATATCTCTAGCAGGTGTAACTAGGTGACAGGTTACCCCAGATCTCTAGCAGGTGTAACTAGGTGACAGGTTACCCCATATCTCTAGCAGGTGTAAGTAGGTGACAGGTTACCCCATATCTCTAGCAGGTGTAACTAGGTGACAGGTTACCCCATATCTCCAGCAGGTGTAACTAGGTGACAGGTTACCCCATATCTCTAGCAGGTGTAACTAGGTGACAGGTTACCCCATATCTCTAGCAGGTGTAACTAGGTGACAGGTTACCCCATATCTATAGCAGGTGTAACTAGGTGACAGGTTACCCCATATCTCTAGCAGGTGTAACTAGGTTACAGGTTACCCCATATCTCTAGCAGGTGTAACTAGGTGACAGGTTACCCCATATCTCTAGCAGGTCTAACTAGGTGACAAGTTACCCCATATCTCTAGCAGGTGTAACTAGGTGACAGGTTACCCCTTATCTCTACTAGGTGTATAGGTGACAGGTTACCCCATATCTCTAGCAGGTGTAACTAGGTGACAGGTTACCCCTTATCTCTACTAGGTGTATAGGTGACAGGTTACCCCATATCTCTAGCAGGCGTATAGGTGACAGGTTACGCCATATCTCTAGCAGGTGTAACTAGGTGACAGGTTACCCCATATCTCTAGCAGGTGTATAGGTGACAGGTTACCCCATATCTCTAGCAGGTGTAACTAGGTGACAGGATACCCCATATCTCTAGCAGGTGTAACTAGGTGACAGGTTACCCCATATCTGTAGCAGGTTTAACTAGGTGACAGGTTACCCCATATCTCCGGCAGGTGTATAGGTGACATGTTACCCCATATCTCTAGCAGGTGTAACTAGGTGACAGGTTACCCCATATCTCTAGCAGGTGTAACAAGGTGACAGGTTACCCCATATCTCCGGCAGGTGTATAGGTGACAGGTTTCCCCATATCTCTAGCAGGTGTAACTAGGTGACAGGTTACCCCATATCTCTAGCAGGTGTAACTAGGTGACAGGTTACCCCATACTCTAGCAGGTGTAACAAGGTGACAGGTTACCCCATATCTCCGGCAGGTGTATAGGTGACAGGTTACGCCATATCTCTAGCAGGTGTAACTAGGTGACAGGTTACCCCATATCTCTAGCAGGTGCAACTAGGTGACAAGTTGCCCCATATCTCTAGCAGGTGTAACTAGGTGACAGGTTACCCCATATCTCTAGCAGGTGTATAGGTGACAGGTTACCCCATATCTCTAGCAGGTGTATAGGTGACAGGTTACGCCATATCTCCGGCTGGTGTATAGGTGACAGGTTACCCCATATCTCTAGCAGGTGTAACTAGGTGACAGGTTACCCCATATCTCTAGCAGGTGTATAGGTGACAGGTTACCCCATATCTCCGGCAGGTGTATAGGTGAAAGGTTACCCCATATCTCTAGCAGGTGTAACTATGTGACAGGTTACCCCATATCTCTAGCAGGTGTAACTAGGTGACAAGTTACCCCATATTTCTAGCAGGTGTATAGGTGATAGGTTACCCCATATCTCCGGCAGGTGTATAGGTGACAGGTTACCCCATATCTCTAGCAGGTGTAACTAGGTGACAGGTTACCCCTTATCTCCGGCAGGTGTATAGGTGACAGGTTACCCCATATCTCTAGCAGGTGTATAGGTGACAGGTTACCCCATATCTCCGGCAGGTGTATAGGTGACAGGTTACCCCATATCTCTAGCAGGTCTAACTAGGTGACAAGTTACCCCATATGTCTAACAGGTGTATAGGTGACAGGTTACCCGATATCTCTAGCAGGTGTAACTAGGTGACAGGTTACCCCTTATCTCTACTAGGTGTATAGGTGACAGGTTACCCCATATCTCTAGAAGGTGTATAGGTGACAGGTTACGCCATATCTCTAGCAGGTGTAACTAGGTGACAGGTTACCCCATATCTCTAGCAGGTGTATAGGTGACAGGTTACCCCATGTCTCTAGCAGGTGTATAGGTGACAGGTTACCCCATATCTCTAGCAGGTGTATAGGTGACAGGTTACCCCATATCTCTAGCAGGTGTATAGGTGACAGGTTACCCCATATCTCTAGCAGGTGTATAGGTGACAGGTTACCCCATATCTCCAGCAGGTGTATAGGTGACAGGTTACCCCATATCTCCGGCAGGTGTATAGGTGACAGGTTACCCCATATCTCTAGCAGGTGTAACTAGGTGACAGGTTACCCCATATCTCTAGCAGGTGTATAGGTGACAGGTTACCCCATATCTCCGGCAGGTGTATTAGTGACAGGTTACCCCATATCTCTAGCAGGTGTAACTAGGTGAAAGGTTACCCCATATCTCTAGCAGGTCTAACTAGGTGACAAGTTACCCCATGACTCTAGCAGGTGTAACTAGGTGACAGGTTACCCCATATCTCTAGCAGGTGTATAGGTGACAGGTTACCCGATATCTCTAGCAGGTGTAACTAGGTGACAGGTTACCCCTTATCTCTACTAGGTGTATAGGTGACAGGTTACCCCATATCTCTAGCAGGCGTATAGGTGACAGGTTACGCCATATCTCTAGCAGGTGTAACTAGGTGACATGTTACCCCATATCTCTAGCAGGTGTAACTAGGTGACAGGTTACCCCATATCTCTAGCAGGTGTAACTAGGTGACAGGTTACCCCATATCTCTAGCAGGTCTAACTAGGTGACAAGTTACCCCATATCTCTAGCAGGTGTAACTAGGTGACAGGTTACCCCATATCTCTAGCAGGTGTATAGGTGACAGGTTACCCGATATCTCTAGCAGGTGTAACTAGGTGACAGGTTACCCCTTATCTCTACTAGGTGTATAGGTGACAGGTTACCCCATATCTCTAGCAGGTGTAACTAGGTGACAGGTTACCCCAGATCTCTAGCAGGCGTATAGGTGACAGGTTACCCCATATCTCTAGCAGGTGTATAGGTGACAGGTTACCCCATATCTCTAGCAGGTGTAACTAGGTGACAGGTTACCCCATATCTCTAGCAGGTGTATAGGTGACAGGTTACCCCATATCTCTAGCAGGTGTAACTAGGTGACAAGTTACCCCATATCTCTAGCAGGTGTAACTAGGTGACAGGTTACCCCATATCTCTAGCAGGTGTATAGGTGACAGGTTACCCCATATCTCCGGCACGTGTATAGGTGACAGGTTACCCCATATCTCTAGCAGGTGTATCTAGGTGACAGGTTACCCCATATCTCCAGCAGGTGTATAGGTGACAGGTTACCCCATATCTCTAGTAGGTGTAACTAGGTGACAGGTTACCCCATATCTCTAGCAGGTGTATAGGTGACAGGTTACCCCATATCTCCGGCAGGTGTATAGGTGACAGGTTACCCCATATCTCTAGCAGGTGTATCTAGGTGACAGGTTACCCCATATCTCCAGCAGGTGTATAGGTGACAGGTTACCCCATATCTCTAGCAGGTGTATCTAGGTGACAGGTTACCCCATATCTCCAGCAGGTGTATAGGTGACAGGTTACCCCATATCTCCGGCAGGTGTATAGGTGACAGGTTACCCCATATCTCCGGCAGGTGTATATGTGACAGGTTACCCCATATCTCTAGCAGGTGTATCTAGGTGACAGGTTACCCCATATCTCCAGCAGGTGTATAGGTGACAGGTTACCCCATATCTCCGGCAGGTGTATAGGTGACAGGTTACCCCATATCTCTAGCAGGTGTAACTAGGTGACAGGTTACCCCATATCTCTAGCAGGTGTATAGGTGACAGGTTACCCCATATCTCCGGCAGGTGTATAGGTGACAGGTTACCCCATATCTCTAGCAGGTGTAACTAGGTGACAGGTTAACCCATATCTCTAGCAGGTCTAACTAGGTGACAAGTTACCCCATATCTCTAGCAGGTGTAACTAGGTGACAGGTTACCCCATATCTCTAGCAGGTGTATAGGTGACAGGTTACCCGATATCTCTAGCAGGTGTATCTAGGTGACAGGTTACCCGATATCTCTAGCAGGTGTAACTAGGTGACAGGTTACCCCTTATCTCTACTAGGTGTATAGGTGACAGGTTACCCCATATCTCTAGCAGGCGTATAGGTGACAGGTTACGCCATATCTCTAGCAGGTGTAACTAGGTGACATGTTACCCCATATCTCTAGCAGGTGTAACTAGGTGACAGGTTACCCCATATCTCTAGCAGGTGTAACTAGGTGACAGGTTACCCCATATCTCTAGCAGGTCTAACTAGGTGACAAGTTACCCCATATCTCTAGCAGGTGTAACTAGGTGACAGGTTACCCCATATCTCTAGCAGGTGTATAGGTGACAGGTTACCCGATATCTCTAGCAGGTGTAACTAGGTGACAGGTTACCCCTTATCTCTACTAGGTGTATAGGTGACAGGTTACCCCATATCTGTAGCAGGTGTAACTAGGTGACAGGTTACCCCAGATCTCTAGCAGGCGTATAGGTGACAGGTTACCCCATATCTCTAGCAGGTGTATAGGTGACAGGTTACCCCATATCTCTAGCAGGTGTAACTAGGTGACAGGTTACCCCATATCTCTAGCAGGTGTATAGGTGACAGGTTACCCCATATCTCTAGCAGGTGTAACTAGGTGACAAGTTACCCCATATCTCTAGCAGGTGTAACTAGGTGACAGGTTACCCCATATCTCTAGCAGGTGTATAGGTGACAGGTTACCCCATATCTCCGGCAGGTGTATAGGTGACAGGTTACCCCATATCTCTAGCAGGTGTATCTAGGTGACAGGTTACCCCATATCTCCAGCAGGTGTATAGGTGACAGGTTACCACATATCTCCGGCAGGTGTATAGGTGACAGGTTACCCCATATCTCTAGCAGGTGTAACTAGGTGACAGGTTACCCCATATCTCTAGCAGGTGTATAGGTGACAGGTTACCCCATATCTCCGGCAGGTGTATAGGTGACAGGTTACCCCATATCTCTAGCAGGTGTATCTAGGTGACAGGTTACCCCATATCTCCAGCAGGTGTATAGGTGACAGGTTACCCCATATCTCTAGCAGGTGTATCTAGGTGACAGGTTACCCCATATCTCCAGCAGGTGTATAGGTGACAGGTTACCCCATATCTCCGGCAGGTGTATAGGTGACAGGTTACCCCATATCTCTAGCAGGTGTAACTAGGTGACAGGTTACCCCATATCTCTAGCAGGTCTAACTAGGTGACAAGTTACCCCATATCTCTAGCAGGTGTAACTAGGTGACAGGTTACCCCATATCTCTAGCAGGTGTATAGGTGACAGGTTACCCGATATCTCTAGCAGGTGTAACTAGGTGACAGGTTACCCCTTATCTCTACTAGGTGTATAGGTGACAGGTTACCCCATATCTCTAGCAGGCGTATAGGTGACAGGTTACGCCATATCTCTAGCAGGTGTAACTAGGTGACATGTTACCCCATATCTCTAGCAGGTGTAACTAGGTGACAGGTTACCCCATATCTCTAGCAGGTGTAACTAGGTGACAGGTTACCCCATATCTCTAGCAGGTCTAACTAGGTGACAAGTTACCCCATATCTCTAGCAGGTGTAACTAGGTGACAGGTTACCCCATATCTCTAGCAGGTGTATAGGTGACAGGTTACCCGATATCTCTAGCAGGTGTAACTAGGTGACAGGTTACCCCATATCTCTAGCAGGTGTATAGGTGACAGGTTACCCCATATCTCTAGCAGGTGTAACTAGGTGACAAGTTACCCCATATCTCTGGCAGGTGTAACTAGGTGACAGGTTACCCCATATCTCTAGCAGGTGTATAGGTGACAGGTTACCCCATATCTCCGGCAGGTGTATAGGTGACAGGTTACCCCATATCTCTAGCAGGTGTATCTAGGTGACAGGTTACCCCATATCTCCAGCAGGTGTATAGGTGACAGGTTACCCCATATCTCCGGCAGGTGTATAGGTGACAGGTTACCCCATATCTCTAGCAGGTGTAACTAGGTGACAGGTTACCCCATATCTCTAGCAGGTGTATAGGTGACAGGTTACCCCATATCTCCGGCAGGTGTATAGGTGACAGGTTACCCCATATCTCTAGCAGGTGTATCTAGGTGACAGGTTACCCCATATCTCCAGCAGGTGTATAGGTGACAGGTTACCCCATATCTCTAGCAGGTGTATCTAGGTGACAGGTTACCCCATATCTCCAGCAGGTGTATAGGTGACAGGTTACCCCATATCTCCGGCAGGTGTATAGGTGACAGGTTACCCCATATCTCCGGCAGGTGTATATGTGACAGGTTACCCCATATCTCTAGCAGGTGTATCTAGGTGACAGGTTACCCCATATCTCCAGCAGGTGTATAGGTGACAGGTTACCCCATATCTCCGGCAGGTGTATAGGTGACAGGTTACCCCATATCTCTAGCAGGTGTAACTAGGTGACAGGTTACCCCATATCTCTAGCAGGTGTATAGGTGACAGGTTACCCCATATCTCCGGCAGGTGTATAGGTGACAGGTTACCCCATATCTCTAGCAGGTGTAACTAGGTGACAGGTTACCCCATATCTCTAGCAGGTCTAACTAGGTGACAAGTTACCCCATATCTCTAGCAGGTGTAACTAGGTGACAGGTTACCCCATATCTCTAGCAGGTGTATAGGTGACAGGTTACCCCATATCTCTAGCAGGTGTATAGGTGACAGGTTACCCGATATCTCTAGCAGGTGTAACTAGGTGACAGGTTACCCCTTATCTCTACTAGGTGTATAGGTGACAGGTTACCCCATATCTCTAGCAGGCGTATAGGTGACAGGTTACGCCATATCTCTAGCAGGTGTAACTAGGTGACATGTTACCCCATATCTCTAGCAGGTGTAACTAGGTGACAGGTTACCCCATATCTCTAGCAGGTGTAACTAGGTGACAGGTTACCCCATATCTCTAGCAGGTCTAACTAGGTGACAAGTTACCCCATATCTCTAGCAGGTGTAACTAGGTGACAGGTTACCCCATATCTCTAGCAGGTGTATAGGTGACAGGTTACCCGATATCTCTAGCAGGTGTAACTAGGTGACAGGTTACCCCTTATCTCGACTAGGTGTATAGGTGACAGGTTACCCCATATCTCTAGCAGGTGTAACTAGGTGACAGGTTACCCCAGATCTCTAGCAGGCGTATAGGTGACAGGTTACCCCATATCTCTAGCAGGTGTATAGGTGACAGGTTACCCCATATCTCTAGCAGGTGTAACTAGGTGACAGGTTACCCCATATCTCTAGCAGGTGTATAGGTGACAGGTTACCCCATATCTCCAGCAGGTGTAACTAGGTGAAAAGTTACCCCATATCTCTAGCAGGTGTAACTAGGTGACAGGTTACCCCATATCTCTAGCAGGTGTATAGGTGACAGGTTACCCCATATCTCCGGCAGGTGTATAGGTGACAGGTTACCCCATATCTCTAGCAGGTGTATCTAGGTGACAGGTTACCCCATATCTCCAGCAGGTGTATAGGTGACAGGTTACCCCATATCTCCGGCAGGTGTATAGGTGACAGGTTACCCCATATCTCTAGCAGGTGTAACTAGGTGACAGGTTACCCCATATCTCTAGCAGGTGTATAGGTGACAGGTTACCCCATATCTCCGGCAGGTGTATAGGTGACAGGTTACCCCATATCTCTAGCAGGTGTATCTAGGTGACACGTTACCCCATATCTCCAGCAGGTGTATAGGTGACAGGTTACCCCATATCTCTAGCAGGTGTATCTAGGTGACAGGTTACCCCATATCTCCAGCAGGTGTATAGGTGACAGGTTACCCCATATCTCCGGCAGGTGTATAGGTAACGGTTACCCCATATCTCTAGCAGGTGTAACAAGGTGACAGGTTACCCCATATCTCTAGCAGGTCTAACTAGGTGACAAGTTACCCCATATCTCTAGCAGGTGTAACTAGGTGACAGGTTACCCCATATCTCTAGCAGGTGTATAGGTGACAGGTTACCCGATATCTCTAGCAGGTGTAACTAGGTGACAGGTTACCCCTTATCTCTACTAGGTGTATAGGTGACAGGTTACCCCATATCTCTAGCAGGCGTATAGGTGACAGGTTACGCCATATCTCTAGCAGCTGTAACTAGGTGACATGTTACCCCATATCTCAAGCAGGTGTAACTAGGTGACAGGTTACCCCATATCTCTAGCAGGTGTAACTAGGTGACAGGTTACCCCATATCTCTAGCAGGTCTAACTAGGTGACAAGTTACCCCATATATCTAGCAGGTGTAACTAGGTGACAGGTTACCCCATATCTCTAGCAGGTGTATAGGTGACAGGTTACCCGATATCTCTAGCAGGTGTAACTAGGTGACAGGTTACCCCTTATCTCTACTAGGTGTATAGGTGACAGGTTACGCCATATCTCTAGCAGGTGTAACTAGGTGACAGGTTACCCCAGATCTCTAGCAGGTGTAACTAGGTGACAGGTTACCCCATATCTCTAGCAGTTGTATAGGTGACAGGTTACCCCATGTCTCTAGCAGGTGTAACTAGGTGACAGGTTACCCCATATCTCTAGCAGGTGTATAGGTGACAGGTTACCCCATATCTCTAGCAGGTGTAACTAGGTGACAGGTTACCCCATATCTCCAGCAGGTGTATAGGTGAAAGGTTCCCCCATATCTCTAGCAGGTGTAACTAGGTGACAGGTTACCCCATATCTCTAGCAGGTGTAACTAGGTGACAAGTTACCCCATATCTCTAGCATGTGTAACCAGGTGACAGGTTACGCCATATCTCTAGCAGGTGTAACTAGGTGACAGGTTACCCCATATCTCTAGCAGGTGTAACAAGGTGACAGGTTACCCCATATCTCCAGCAGGTGTATAGGTGACAGGTTACCCCATATCTCCAGCAGGTGTAACTAGGTGACAGGTTACCCCATATCTCTAGCAGGTGTAACTAGATGACAGGTTACTCCATATCTCTAGCAGGTGTATAGGTGACAGGTTACCCCATATCTCTAGCAGGTGTAACTAGATGACAAGATACCCCATATCTCTAGCAGGTGTAACTAGGTGACAGGTTACCCCATATCACTAGCAGGTGTATAGGTGACAGGTTACCCCATATATCTAGCAGGTGTAACTAGGTGACAGGTTATCCCATATCTCTAGAAGGTGTAACTACGTAACAGGTTACCCCATATCTCTAGCAGGTGTAACTAGGTGACAGGTTACCCCATATCTCTAGCAGGTGTAACTAGGTGACAGGTTACCCCATATCTCTAGCAGGTGTAACTAGGTGACAGGTTACCCCATATCTCAAGCAGGTGTAACTAGGTGACAGGTTACCCCATATCTCTAGCAGGTGTAACTAGGTGACAGGTTACCCCATATCTCTAGCAGGTGTAACTAGGTGACAGGTTACCCCATATCTCCAGCAGGTGTAACTAGGTGACAGGTTACCCCATATCTCCAGCAGGTGTAACTAGGTGACAGGTTACCCCATATCTCTAGCAGGTGTATAGGTGAAAGGTTACCCCATATCTCCGGCAGGTGTATAGGTGACAGGTTACCCCATATCTCTAGCAGGTGTATCTAGGTGACAGGTTACCCCATATCTCCAGCAGGTGTATAGGTGACAGGTTACCCCATATCTCCGGCAGGTGTATAGGTGACAGGTTACCCCATATCTCTAGCAGGTGTAACTAGGTGACAGGTTACCCCATATCTCAAGCAGGTGTATAGGTGACAGGTTACCCCATATCTCCGGCAGGTGTATAGGTGACAGGTTACCCCATATCTCTAGCAGGTGTAACTAGGTGACAGGTTACCCCATATCTCTAGCAGGTCTAACTAGGTGACAAGTTACCCCATATCTCTAGCAGGTGTAACTAGGTGACAGGTTACCCCATATCTCTAGCAGGTGTATAGGTGACAGGTTACCCGATATCTCTAGCAGGTGTAACTAGGTGACAGGTTACCCCTTATCTCTACTAGGTGTATAGGTGACAGGTTACCCCATATCTCTAGCAGGCGTATAGGTGACAAGTTACGCCATATCTCTTGCAGGTGTAACTAGGTGACATGTTACCCCATATCTCTAGCAGGTGTAACTAGGTGACAGGTTACCCCAGATCTCTAGCAGGTGTAACTAGGTGACAGGTTACCCCATATATCTGGCAGGTGTAACTAGGTGACAGGTTACCCCATATCTCTAGCAGGTGTAACTAGGTGACAGGTTACCCCATATCTCTAGCAGGTGTAACTAGGTGACAGGTTACCCCATATCTCCAGCAGGTGTATAGGTGACAGGTTACCCCATATCTCTAGCAGGTGTAACTAGGTGACAGGTTTCCCCATATCTCTAGCAGGTTTAACTAGGTGACAGGTTACCCCATATCTAAGGCAGGTGTATAGGTGACATGTTACCCCATATCTCTAGCAGGTGTAACTAGGTGACAGGTTACCCCATATCTCTAGCAGGTGTAACAAGGTGACAGGTTACCCCATATCTCCGGCAGGTGTATAGGTGACAGGTTTCCCCATATCTCTTGCAGGTGTAACTAGGTGACAGGTTACCCCATATCTCTTGCAGGTGTAACTAGGTGACAGGTTACCCCATATCTCTAGCAGGTGTAACAAGGTGACAGGTTACCCCATATCTCCGGCAGGTGTATAGGTGAGTGGTTACGCCATATCTCTAGCAGGTGTAACTAGGTGACAGGTTACCCCTTATCTCTACTAGGTGTATAGGTGACAGGTTACGCCATATCTCTAGCAGGTGTAACTAGGTGACAGGTTACCCCAGATCTCTAGCAGGTGTAACTAGGTGACAGGTTACCCCATATCTCTAGCAGTTGTATAGGTGACAGGTTACCCCATGTCTCTAGCAGGTGTAACTAGGTGACAGGTTACCCCATATCTCTAGCAGGTGTATAGGTGACAGGTTACCCCATATCTCTAGCAGGTGTAACTAGGTGACAGGTTACCCCATATCTCCAGCAGGTGTATAGGTGAAAGGTTCCCCCATATCTCTAGCAGGTGTAACTAGGTGACAGGTTACCCCATATCTCCAGCAGGTGTAACTAGGTGACAGGTTACCCCATATCTCCAGCAGGTGTAACTAGGTGACAGGTTACCCCATATCTCTAGCAGGTGTAACTAGATGACAGGTTACTCCATATCTCTAGCAGGTGTATAGGTGACAGGTTACCCCATATCTCTAGCAGGTGTAACTAGATGACAAGATACCCCATATCTCTAGCAGGTGTAACTAGGTGACAGGTTACCCCATATCACTAGCAGGTGTATAGGTGACAGGTTACCCCATATATCTAGCAGGTGTAACTAGGTGACAGGTTATCCCATATCTCTAGCAGGTGTAACTACGTAACAGGTTACCCCATATCTCTAGCAGGTGTAACTAGGTGAAAGGTTACCCCATATCTCTAACAGGTGTAACTAGGTGACAGGTTACCCCATATCTCTAGCAGGTGTAACTAGGTGACAGGTTACCCCATATCTCTAGCAGGTGTAACTAGGTGACAGGTTACCCCATATCTCAAGCAGGTGTAACTAGGTGACAGGTTACCCCATATCTCTAGCAGGTGTAACTAGGTGACAGGTTACCCCATATCTCTAGCAGGTGTAACTAGGTGACAGGTTACCCCATATCTCCAGCAGGTGTAACTAGGTGACAGGTTACCCCATATCTCCAGCAGGTGTAACTAGGTGACAGGTTACCCCATATCTCTAGCAGGTGTATAGGTGAAAGGTTACCCCATATCTCCGGCAGGTGTATAGGTGACAGGTTACCCCATATCTCTAGCAGGTGTATCTAGGTGACAGGTTACCCCATATCTCCAGCAGGTGTATAGGTGACAGGTTACCCCATATCTCCGGCAGGTGTATAGGTGACAGGTTACCCCATATCTCTAGCAGGTGTAACTAGGTGACAGGTTACCCCATATCTCAAGCAGGTGTATAGGTGACAGGTTACCCCATATCTCCGGCAGGTGTATAGGTGACAGGTTACCCCATATCTCTAGCAGGTGTAACTAGGTGACAGGTTACCCCATATCTCTAGCAGGTCTAACTAGGTGACAAGTTACCCCATATCTCTAGCAGGTGTAACTAGGTGACAGGTTACCCCATATCTCTAGCAGGTGTATAGGTGACAGGTTACCCGATATCTCTAGCAGGTGTAACTAGGTGACAGGTTACCCCTTATCTCTACTAGGTGTATAGGTGACAGGTTACCCCATATCTCTAGCAGGCGTATAGGTGACAAGTTACGCCATATCTCTTGCAGGTGTAACTAGGTGACATGTTACCCCATATCTCTAGCAGGTGTAACTAGGTGACAGGTTACCCCAGATCTCTAGCAGGTGTAACTAGGTGACAGGTTACCCCATATATCTGGCAGGTGTAACTAGGTGACAGGTTACCCCATATCTCTAGCAGGTGTAACTAGGTGACAGGTTACCCCATATCTCTAGCAGGTGTAACTAGGTGACAGGTTACCCCATATCTCCAGCAGGTGTATAGGTGACAGGTTACCCCATATCTCTAGCAGGTGTAACTAGGTGACAGGTTACCCCATATCTGTAGCAGGTTTAACTAGGTGACAGGTTACCCCATATCTAAGGCAGGTGTATAGGTGACATGTTACCCCATATCTCTAGCAGGTGTAACTAGGTGACAGGTTACCCCATATCTCTAGCAGGTGTAACAAGGTGACAGGTTACCCCATATCTCCGGCAGGTGTATAGGTGACAGGTTTCCCCATATCTCTTGCAGGTGTAACTAGGTGACAGGTTACCCCATATCTCTTGCAGGTGTAACTAGGTGACAGGTTACCCCATATCTCTAGCAGGTGTAACAAGGTGACAGGTTACCCCATATCTCCGGCAGGTGTATAGGTGAGTGGTTACGCCATATCTCTAGCAGGTGTAACTAGGTGACAGGTTACCCCATATCTCTAGCAGGTGTAACTAGATGACAAGTTGCCCCATATCTCTAGCAGGTGTAACTAGGTGACAGGTTACCCCATATCTCTAGCAGGTGTATAGGTGACAGGTTACCCGATATCTCTAGCAGGTGTATAGGTGACAGGTTACCCCATATCTCTAGCAGGTGTATAGGTGACAGGTTACGCCATATCTCCGGCAGGTGTATAGGTGACAGGTTACCCCATATCTCCGGCAGGTGCATAGGTGACAGGTTACCCCATATCTCCGGCAGGTGTATAGGTGACAGGTTACCCCATATCTCTAGGAGGTGTAACTAGGTGACAGGTTACCCCATATCTCTAGCAGGTGTAACTAGGTGACAAGTTACCCCATATTTCTAGCAGGTGTATAGGTGACAGGTTACCCCATATCTCTAGCAGGTGTAACTAGGTGAAGGGTTACCCCATATCTCTAGCAGGTGTAACTAGGTGAAGGGTTACCCCATATCTCTAGCAGGTGTAACTAGGTGAAGAGTTACCCCATATCTCTAGCAGGTGTAACTAGGTGAAGGGTTACCCCATATCTCCGGCAGGTGTATAGGTGACAGGTTACCCCATATCTCTAGCAGGTGTATAGGTGACAGGTTACCCCATATCTCCGGCAGGTGTATAGGTGACATGTTACCCCATATCTCTAGCAGGTGTAACTAGGTGACAGGTTACTCCATATCTGTAGCAGGTTTAACTAGGTGACAGGTTACCCCATATCTCTAGCAGGTCTAACTAGGTGACAAGTTACCCCATATCTCTAGCAGGTGTATAGGTGACAGGTTACCCCATATCTAAGGCAGGTGTATAGGTGACATGTTACCCCATATCTCTAGCAGGTGTAACTAGGTGACAGGTTACCCCATATCTGTAGCAGGTTTAACTAGGTGACAGGTTACCCCATATCTAAGGCAGGTGTATAGGTGACATGTTACCCCATATCTCTAGCAGGTGTAACTAGGTGACAGGTTACCCCATATCTCTAGCAGGTGTAACAAGGTGACAGGTTACCCCATATCTCCGGCAGGTGTATAGGTGAGTGGTTACGCCATATCTCTAGCAGGTGTAACTAGGTGACAGGTTACCCCATATCTCTAGCAGGTGTAACTAGGTGACAAGTTGCCCCATATCTCTAGCAGGTGTAACTAGGTGACAGGTTACCCCATATCTCTAGCAGGTGTATAGGTGACAGGTTACCCGATATCTCTAGCAGGTGTATAGGTGACAGGTTACCCCATATCTCTAGCAGGTGTATAGGTGACAGGTTACGCCATATCTCCGGCAGGTGTATAGGTGACAGGTTACCCCATATATCCGGCAGGTGTATAGGTGACAGGTTACCCCATATCTCCGGCAGGTGTATAGGTGACAGGTTACCCCATATCTCTAGCAGGTGTATAGGTGACAGGTTACCCGATATCTCTAGCAGGTGTAACTAGGTGACAGGTTACCCCTTATCTCTACTAGGTGTATAGGTGACAGGTTACGCCATATCTCTAGCAGGTGTAACTAGGTGACAGGTTACCCCATATCTCTAGCAGGTGTAACTAGGTGACAGGTTACGCCATATCTCTAGCAGGTGTAACTAGGTGACAGGTTACCCCATATCTCTAGCAGGTGTAACTAGGTGACAGGTTACCCCATATCTCCAGCAGGTGTATAGGTGACAGGTTACCCCATATCACTAGCAGGTGTAACTAGGTGACAGGTTACCCCATATCTCTAGCAGGTGTAACTAGATGACAGGTTACCCCATATCTCCAGCAGGTGTATAGGTGACAGGTTACCCCATATCTCTAGCAGGTGTATAGGTGACAGGTTACCCCATATCTCTAGCAGGTGTAACTAGGTGACAGGTTACCCCATATCTCTAGCAGGTGTAACTAGGTGACAGGTTACCCCATATCTCTAGCAGGTGTAACTAGGTGACAGGTTACCCCATATCTCTAGCAGTTGTATAGGTGACAGGTTACCCCATATCTCTAGCAGGTGTATAGGTGACAGGTTACCCCATATCTCTAGCAGGTGTAACTAGGTGACAGGTTACCCCATATCTCCAGCAGGTGTATAGGTGACAGGTTCCCCCATATCTCTAGCAGGTGTAACTAGGTGACAGGTTACCCCATATCTCTAGCAGGTGTAACTAGGTGACAAGTTACCCCATATCTCTAGCATGTTTAACCAGGTGACAGGTTACGCCATATCTCTAGCAGGTGTAACTAGGTGACAAGTTACCCCATATCTCTAGCAGGTGTAACAAGGTGACAGGTTACCCCATATCTCCAGCAGGTGTATAGGTGACAGGTTACCCCATATCTCCAGCAGGTGTAACTAGGTGACAGGTTACCCCATATCTCTAGCAGGTGTAACTAGATGACAGGTTACTCCATATCTCTAGCAGGTGTATAGGTGACAGGTTACCCCATATCTCTAGCAGGTGTAACTAGATGACAAGATACCCCATATCTCTAGCAGGTGTAACTAGGTGACAGGTTACCCCATATCACTAGCAGGTGTATAGGTGACAGGTTACCCCATATATCTAGCAGGTGTAACTAGGTGACAGGTTATCCCATATCTCTAGAAGGTGTAACTACGTAACAGGTTACCCCATATCTCTAGCAGGTGTAACTAGGTGACAGGTTACCCCATATCTCTAGCAGGTGTAACTAGGTGACAGGTTACCCCATATCTCTAGCAGGTCTAACTAGGTGACAGGTTACCCCATATCTCTAGCAGGTGTAACTAGGTGACAGGTTACCCCATATCTCTAGCAGGTGTAACTAGATGACAAGTTGCCCCATATCTCTAGCAGGTGTAACTAGGTGACAGGTTACCCCATATCTCTAGCAGGTGTATAGGTGACAGGTTACCCGATATCTCTAGCAGGTGTATAGGTGACAGGTTACCCCATATCTCTAGCAGGTGTATAGGTGACAGGTTACGCCATATCTCCGGCAGGTGTATAGGTGACAGGTTACCCCATATCTCCGGCAGGTGCATAGGTGACAGGTTACCCCATATCTCCGGCAGGTGTATAGGTGACAGGTTACCCCATATCTCTAGGAGGTGTAACTAGGTGACAGGTTACCCCATATCTCTAGCAGGTGTAACTAGGTGACAAGTTACCCCATATTTCTAGCAGGTGTATAGGTGACAGGTTACCCCATATCTCTAGCAGGTGTAACTAGGTGAAGGGTTACCCCATATCTCTAGCAGGTGTAACTAGGTGAAGGGTTACCCCATATCTCTAGCAGGTGTAACTAGGTGAAGAGTTACCCCATATCTCTAGCAGGTGTAACTAGGTGAAGGGTTACCCCATATCTCCGGCAGGTGTATAGGTGACAGGTTACCCCATATCTCTAGCAGGTGTATAGGTGACAGGTTACCCCATATCTCCGGCAGGTGTATAGGTGACATGTTACCCCATATCTCTAGCAGGTGTAACTAGGTGACAGGTTACCCCATATCTGTAGCAGGTTTAACTAGGTGACAGGTTACCCCATATCTCTAGCAGGTCTAACTAGGTGACAAGTTACCCCATATCTCTAGCAGGTGTATAGGTGACAGGTTACCCCATATCTAAGGCAGGTGTATAGGTGACATGTTACCCCATATCTCTAGCAGGTGTAACTAGGTGACAGGTTACCCCATATCTGTAGCAGGTTTAACTAGGTGACAGGTTACCCCATATCTAAGGCAGGTGTATAGGTGACATGTTACCCCATATCTCTAGCAGGTGTAACTAGGTGACAGGTTACCCCATATCTCTAGCAGGTGTAACAAGGTGACAGGTTACCCCATATCTCCGGCAGGTGTATAGGTGACAGGTTTCCCCATATCTCTTGCAGGTGTAACTAGGTGACAGGTTACCCCATATCTGTAGCAGGTTTAACTAGGTGACAGGTTACCCCATATCTCTAGCAGGTGTAACAAGGTGACAGGTTACCCCATATCTCCGGCAGGTGTATAGGTGAGTGGTTACGCCATATCTCTAGCAGGTGTAACTAGGTGACAGGTTACCCCATATCTCTAGCAGGTGTAACTAGGTGACAAGTTGCCCCATATCTCTAGCAGGTGTAACTAGGTGACAGGTTACCCCATATCTCTAGCAGGTGTATAGGTGACAGGTTACCCGATATCTCTAGCAGGTGTATAGGTGACAGGTTACCCCATATCTCTAGCAGGTGTATAGGTGACAGGTTACGCCATATCTCCGGCAGGTGTATAGGTGACAGGTTACCCCATATATCCGGCAGGTGTATAGGTGACAGGTTACCCCATATCTCCGGCAGGTGTATAGGTGACAGGTTACCCCATATCTCTAGCAGGTGTATAGGTGACAGGTTACCCGATATCTCTAGCAGGTGTAACTAGGTGACAGGTTACCCCTTATCTCTACTAGGTGTATAGGTGACAGGTTACGCCATATCTCTAGCAGGTGTAACTAGGTGACAGGTTACCCCATATCTCTAGCAGGTGTAACTAGGTGACAGGTTACGCCATATCTCTAGCAGGTGTAACTAGGTGACAGGTTACCCCATATCTCTAGCAGGTGTAACTAGGTGACAGGTTACCCCATATCTCCAGCAGGTGTATAGGTGACAGGTTACCCCATATCACTAGCAGGTGTAACTAGGTGACAGGTTACCCCATATCTCTAGCAGGTGTAACTAGATGACAGGTTACCCCATATCTCCAGCAGGTGTATAGGTGACAGGTTACCCCATATCTCTAGCAGGTGTATAGGTGACAGGTTACCCCATATCTCTAGCAGGTGTAACTAGGTGACAGGTTACCCCATATCTCTAGCAGGTGTAACTAGGTGACAGGTTACCCCATATCTCTAGCAGGTGTAACTAGGTGACAGGTTACCCCATATCTCTAGCAGTTGTATAGGTGACAGGTTACCCCATATCTCTAGCAGGTGTATAGGTGACAGGTTACCCCATATCTCTAGCAGGTGTAACTAGGTGACAGGTTACCCCATATCTCCAGCAGGTGTATAGGTGACAGGTTCCCCCATATCTCTAGCAGGTGTAACTAGGTGACAGGTTACCCCATATCTCTAGCAGGTGTAACTAGGTGACAAGTTACCCCATATCTCTAGCATGTTTAACCAGGTGACAGGTTACGCCATATCTCTAGCAGGTGTAACTAGGTGACAAGTTACCCCATATCTCTAGCAGGTGTAACAAGGTGACAGGTTACCCCATATCTCCAGCAGGTGTATAGGTGACAGGTTACCCCATATCTCCAGCAGGTGTAACTAGGTGACAGGTTACCCCATATCTCTAGCAGGTGTAACTAGATGACAGGTTACTCCATATCTCTAGCAGGTGTATAGGTGACAGGTTACCCCATATCTCTAGCAGGTGTAACTAGATGACAAGATACCCCATATCTCTAGCAGGTGTAACTAGGTGACAGGTTACCCCATATCACTAGCAGGTGTATAGGTGACAGGTTACCCCATATATCTAGCAGGTGTAACTAGGTGACAGGTTATCCCATATCTCTAGAAGGTGTAACTACGTAACAGGTTACCCCATATCTCTAGCAGGTGTAACTAGGTGACAGGTTACCCCATATCTCTAGCAGGTGTAACTAGGTGACAGGTTACCCCATATCTCTAGCAGGTGTAACTAGGTGACAGGTTACCCCATATCTCTAGCAGGTGTAACTAGGTGACAGGTTACCCCATATCTCTAGCAGGTGTAACTAGGTGACAGGTTACCCCATATCTCTAGCAGGTATAACTAGGTGACAGGTTACCCCATATCTCCAGCAGGTGTAACTAGGTGACAGGTTACCCCATATCTCCAGCAGGTGTAACTAGGTGACAGGTTACCCCATATCTCTAGCAGGTGTATAGGTGAAAGGTTACCCCATATCTCCGGCAGGTGTATAGGTGACAGGTTACCCCATATCTCTAGCAGGTGTATCTAGGTGACAGGTTACCCCATATCTCCAGCAGGTGTATAGGTGACAGGTTACCCCATATCTCCGGCAGGTGTATAGGTGACAGGTTACCCCATATCTCTAGCAGGTGTAACTAGGTGACAGGTTACCCCATATCTCAAGCAGGTGTATAGGTGACAGGTTACCCCATATCTCCGGCAGGTGTATAGGTGACAGGTTACCCCATATCTCTAGCAGGTGTAACTAGGTGACAGGTTACCCCATATCTCTAGCAGGTCTAACTAGGTGACAAGTTACCCCATATCTCTAGCAGGTGTAACTAGGTGACAGGTTACCCCATATCTCTAGCAGGTGTATAGGTGACAGGTTACCCGATATCTCTAGCAGGTGTAACTAGGTGACAGGTTACCCCTTATCTCTACTAGGTGTATAGGTGACAGGTTACCCCATATCTCTAGCAGGCGTATAGGTGACAAGTTACGCCATATCTCTTGCAGGTGTAACTAGGTGACATGTTACCCCATATCTCTAGCAGGTGTAACTAGGTGACAGGTTACCCCAGATCTCTAGCAGGTGTAACTAGGTGACAGGTTACCCCATATATCTGGCAGGTGTAACTAGGTGACAGGTTACCCCATATCTCTAGCAGGTGTAACTAGGTGACAGGTTACCCCATATCTCTAGCAGGTGTAACTAGGTGACAGGTTACCCCATATCTCCAGCAGGTGTATAGGTGACAGGTTACCCCATATCTCTAGCAGGTGTAACTAGGTGACAGGTTACCCCATATCTGTAGCAGGTTTAACTAGGTGACAGGTTACCCCATATCTAAGGCAGGTGTATAGGTGAAAGGTTACCCCATATCTCTAGCAGGTGTAACTAGGTGACAGGTTACCCCATATCTCTAGCAGGTGTAACAAGGTGACAGGTTACCCCATATCTCCGGCAGGTGTATAGGTGACAGGTTTCCCCATATCTCTTGCAGGTGTAACTAGGTGACAGGTTACCCCATATCTCTTGCAGGTGTAACTAGGTGACAGGTTACCCCATATCTCTAGCAGGTGTAACAAGGTGACAGGTTACCCCATATCTCCGGCAGGTGTATAGGTGACAGGTTACCCCATATCTCTAGCAGGTGTATAGGTGACAGGTTACGCCATATCTCCGGCAGGTGTATAGGTGACAGGTTACCCCATATCTCCGGCAGGTGCATAGGTGACAGGTTACCCCATATCTCCGGCAGGTGTATAGGTGACAGGTTACCCCATATCTCTAGGAGGTGTAACTAGGTGACAGGTTACCCCATATCTCTAGCAGGTGTAACTAGGTGACAAGTTACCCCATATTTCTAGCAGGTGTATAGGTGACAGGTTACCCCATATCTCTAGCAGGTGTAACTAGGTGAAGGGTTACCCCATATCTCTAGCAGGTGTAACTAGGTGAAGGGTTACCCCATATCTCTAGCAGGTGTAACTAGGTGAAGAGTTACCCCATATCTCTAGCAGGTGTAACTAGGTGAAGGGTTACCCCATATCTCCGGCAGGTGTATAGGTGACAGGTTACCCCATATCTCTAGCAGGTGTATAGGTGACAGGTTACCCCATATCTCCGGCAGGTGTATAGGTGACAGGTTACCCCATATCTCTAGCAGGTCTAACTAGGTGACAAGTTACCCCATATCTCTAGCAGGTGTATAGGTGACAGGTTACCCGATATGTCTAGCAGGTGTAACTAGGTGACAGGTTACCCCATATCTCTAGCAGGTGTATAGGTGACAGGTTACCCGATATCTCCAGCAGGTGTAACTAGGTGACAGGTTACCCCTTATCTCTACTAGGTGTATAGGTGACAGGTTACGCCATATCTCTAGCAGGTGTAACTAGGTGACAGGTTACCCCATATCTCTAGCAGGTGTAACTAGGTGACAGGTTACGCCATATCTCTAGCAGGTGTAACTAGGTGACAGGTTATCCCATATCTCTAGCAGGTGTAACTAGGTGACAGGTTACCCCATATCTCCAGCAGGTGTATAGGTGACAGGTTACCCCATATCACTAGCAGGTGTAACTAGGTGACAGGTTACCCCATATCTCTAGCAGGTGTAACTAGATGACAGGTTACCCCATATCTCCAGCAGGTGTAACTAGGTGACAGGTTACCCCATATCACTAGCAGGTGTAACTAGGTGACAGGTTACCCCATATCACTAGCAGGTGTAACTAGGTGACAGGTTACCCCATATCTCTAGCAGGTGTAACTAGATGACAGGTTACCCCATATCTCTAGCAGGTGTATAGGTGACAGGTTACCCCATATCTCTAGCAGGTGTATAGGTGACAGGTTACCCCATATCTCTAGCAGGTGTAACTAGGTGACAGGTTACCCCATATCTCTAGCAGGTGTAACTAGGTGACAGGTTACCCCATATCTCTAGCAGGTGTAACTAGGTGACAGGTTACCCCATATCTCTAGCAGTTGTATAGGTGACAGGTTACCCCATATCTCTAGCAGGTGTATAGGTGACAGGTTACCCCATATCTCTAGCAGGTGTAACTAGGTGACAGGTTACCCCATATCTCCAGCAGGTGTATAGGTGACAGGTTCCCCCATATCTCTAGCAGGTGTAACTAGGTGACAGGTTACCCCATATCTCTAGCAGGTGTAACTAGGTGACAAGTTACCCCATATCTCTAGCATGTTTAACCAGGTGACAGGTTACGCCATATCTCTAGCAGGTGTAACTAGGTGACAAGTTACCCCATATCTCTAGCAGGTGTAACAAGGTGACAGGTTACCCCATATCTCCAGCAGGTGTATAGGTGACAGGTTACCCCATATCTCCAGCAGGTGTAACTAGGTGACAGGTTACCCCATATCTCTAGCAGGTGTAACTAGATGACAGGTTACCCCATATCTCTAGCAGGTGTAACTAGGTGACAAGTTACCCCATATCTCTAGCAGGTGTAACAAGGTGACAGGTTACCCCATATCTCCAGCAGGTGTATAGGTGACAGGTTACCCCATATCTCCAGCAGGTGTAACTAGGTGACAGGTTACCCCATATCTCTAGCAGGTGTAACTAGATGAAAGGTTACTCCATATCTCTAGCAGGTGTATAGGTGACAGGTTACCCCATATCTCTAGCAGGTGTAACTAGATGACAAGATACCCCATATCTCTAGCAGGTGTAACTAGGTGACAGGTTACCCCATATCACTAGCAGGTGTATAGGTGACAGGTTACCCCATATATCTAGCAGGTGTAACTAGGTGACAGGTTATCCCATATCTCTAGCAGGTGTAACTACGTAACAGGTTACCCCATATCTCTAGCAGGTGTATAGGTGACAGGTTACCCCATATATCTAGCAGGTGTAACTAGGTGACAGGTTACCCCATATCTCTAGCAGGTGTAACTAGATGACAGGTTACTCCATGTCTCTAGCAGGTGTATAGGTGACAGGTTACCCCATATCTCTAGCAGGTGTAACTAGATGACAAGATACCCCATATCTCTAGCAGGTGTAACTAGGTGACAGGTTACCCCATATCACTAGCAGGTGTATAGGTGACAGGTTACCACATATATCTAGCAGGTGTAACTAGGTGACAGGTTACCCCATATCTCTAGCAGGTGTAACTAGATGACAGGTTACTCCATATCTCTAGCAGGTGTATAGGTGACAGGTTACCCCATATCTCTAGCAGGTGTAACTAGATGACAAGATACCCCATATCTCTAGCAGGTGTAACTAGGTGACAGGTTACCCCATATCACTAGCAGGTGTATAGGTGACAGGTTACCACATATATCTAGCAGGTGTAACTAGGTGACAGGTTACCCCATATCTCTAGCAGGTGTAACTAGATGACAGGTTACTCCATATCTCTAGCAGGTGTATAGGTGACAGGTTACCACATATATCTAGCAGGTGTAACTAGGTGACAGGTTACCCCATATCTCTAGCAGGTGTAACTAGATGACAGGTTACTCCATATCTCTAGCAGGTGTATAGGTGACAGGTTACCCCATATCACTAGCAGGTGTAACTAGGTGACAGGTTACCCCATATCTCTAGCAGGTGTAACTACGTAACAGGTTACCCCATATCTCTAGCAGGTGTAACTAGGTGACAGGTTACCCCATATCTCTAGCAGGTGTAACTAGGTGACAGGTTACCCCATATCTCTAGCAGGTGTAACTAGGTGACAGGTTACCCCATATCTCTAGCAGGTGTAACTAGGTTACAGGTTACCCCATATCTCTAGCAGGTGTAACTAGGTGACAGGTTACCCCATATCTCTAGCAGGTGTAACTAGGTGACAGGTTACCCCATATCTCTAGCAGGTGTAACTAGGTGACAGGTTACCCCATATCTCTAGCAGGTGTAACTAGGTGACAGGTTACCCCATATCTCCAGCAGGTGTAACTAGGTGACAGGTTACCCCATATCTCCAGCAGGTGTATGGGTGACAGGTTACCCCATATCTCTAGCAGGTGTAACTAGGTGACAGGTTACCCCATATGTCCAGCAGGTGTATAGGTGACAGGTTACCCCATATCTCTAGCAGGTGTAACTAGGTGACAGGTTACCCCATATCTCTAGCAGGTGTAACTAGGTGACAGGTTACCCCATATCTCTAGCAGGTGTAACTAGGTGACAGGTTACCCCATATCTCCAGCAGGTGTAACTAGGTGACAGGTTACCCCATATCAACAGCAGGTGTATAGGTGACAGGTTACCCCATATCTCTAGCAGGTGTAACTAGGTGACAGGTTACCCCATATCTCTAGCAGGTGTAACTAGGTGACAGGTTATCCCATATCTCTAGCAGGTGTAACTAGGTGACAGGTTACCCCATATCTCTAGCAGGTCTAACTAGGTGACAAGTTACCCCATATCTCTAGCAGGTGTAACTAGGTGACAGGTTACCCCATATCTCTAGCAGGTGTATAGGTGACAGGTTACCCGATATCTCTAGCAGGTGTAACTAGGTGACAGGTTACCCCTTATCTCTACAAGGTGTATAGGTGACAGGTTACCCCATATCTCTAGCAGGCGTATAGGTGACAAGTTACGCCATATCTCTAGCAGGTGTAACTAGGTGACATGTTACCCCATATCTCTAGCAGGTGTAACTAGGTGACAGGTTACCCCAGATCTCTAGCAGGTGTAACTAGGTGACAGGTTACCCCATATCTCTGGCAGGTGTAACTAGGTGAAAAGGTTACCCCATATGTCTAGCAGGTGTAACTAGGTGACAGGTTACCCCATATCTCTAGCAGGTGTAACTAGGTGACAGGTTACCCCATATCTCCAGCAGGTGTATAGGTGACAGGTTACCCCATATCTCTAGCAGGTGTAACTAGGTGACAGGTTACCCCATATCTCTAGCAGGTGTAACTAGGTGACAGGTTACCCCATATCTCTAGCAGGTGTAACTAGGTGACAGGTTACCCCATATCTCTAGCAGGTGTATCTAGGTGACAGGTTACCCCATATCTCCAGCAGGTGTAACTAGGTGACAGGTTACGCCATATCTCTAGCAGGTGTAACTAGGTGACAGGTTACCCCATATTTCTAGCAGGTGTAACTAGGTGACAGGTTACCCCATATCTCTAGCAGGTGTAACTAGATGACAGGTTACTCCATATCTCTAGCAGGTGTATAGGTGACAGGTTACCCCATATCTCTAGCAGGTGTAACTAGATGACAGGTTACTCCATATCTCTAGCAGGTGTATAGGTGACAGGTTACCCCATATCTCTAGCAGGTGTAACTAGGTGACAGGTTACCCCATATCTGTAGCAGGTTTAACTAGGTGACAGGTTACCCCATATCTCCGGCAGGTGTATAGGTGACATGTTACCCCATATCTCTAGCAGGTGTAACTAGGTGACAGGTTACCCCATATCTCTAGCAGGTGTAACAACGTGACAGGTTACCCCATATCTCCGGCAGGTGTATAGGTGACAGGTTTTCCCATATCTCTAGCAGGTGTAACTAGGTGACAGGTTACCCCATATCTCTAGCAGGTGTAACTAGGTGACAAGTTGCCCCATATCTCTTGCAGGTGTAACTAGGTGACAGGTTACCCCATATCTCTAGCAGGTGTATAGGTGACAGGTTACCCCATATCTCTAGCAGGTGTATAGGTGACAGGTTACCCGATATCTCTAGCAGGTGTAACTAGGTGACAGGTTACCCCATATCTCTAGCAGGTGTATAGGTGACAGGTTACGCCATATCTCCGGCAGGTGTATAGGTGACAGGTTACCCCATATCTCCGGCAGGTGTATAGGTGATAGGTTACCCGATATCTCCGGCAGGTGTATAGGTGAAAGGTTACCCCATATCTCTAGCAGGTGTAACTAGGTGACAGGTTACCCCATATCTCTAGCAGGTGTAACTAGGTGACAAGTTACCCCATATTTCTAGCAGGTGTATAGGTGATAGGTTACCCCATATCTCCGGCAGGTGTATAGGTGACAGGTTACCCCATATCTCTAGCAGGTGTAACTAGGTGACAGGTTACCCCATATCTCCGGCAGGTGTATAGGTGACAGGTTACCCCATATCTCCGGCAGGTGTATAGGTGAAAGGTTACCCCATATCTCTAGCAGGTGTAACTAGGTAACAGGTTACCCCATATCTCTAGCAGGTGTAACTAGGTGACAAGTTACCCCATATTTCTAGCAGGTGTATAGGTGATAGGTTACCCCATATCTCCGGCAGGTGTATAGGTGACAGGTTACCCCATATCTCTAGCAGGTGTAACTAGGTGACAGGTTACCCCATATCTCTAGCAGGTGTATAGGTGACAGGTTACCCCATATCTCTAGCAGGTGTATAGGTGACAGGTTACTCCATATCTCCGGCAGGTGTATAGGTGACAGGTTACCCCATATCTCTAGCAGGTCTAACTAGGTGACAAGTTACCCCATATGTCTAGCAGGTGTATAGGTGACAGGTTACCCGATATCTCTAGCAGGTGTAACTAGGTGACAGGTTACCCCATATCTCTAGCAGGCGTATAGGTGACAGGTTACGCCATATCTCTAGCAGGTGCAACTAGGTGACAGGTTACCCCATATCTCTAGCAGGTGTAACTAGGTGACAGGTTACCCCATATCTCTAGCAGGGGTAACTAGGTGACAGGTTACCCCATATCTCTAGCAGGTGTAACTAGGTGACAAGTTACCCGATATCTCTAGCAGGTGTAACTAGGTGACAGGTTACCCCATATCTCTAGCAGGTGTATAGGTGACAGGTTACCCGATATCTCTAGCAGGTGTAACTAGGTGACAGGTTACCCCTTATCTCTACTAGGTGTATAGGTGACAGGTTACGCCATATCTCTAGCAGGTGTAACTAGGTGACAGGTTACCCCAGATCTCTAGCAGGTGTAACTAGGTGACAGGTTACCCCATATCTCTAGCAGGTGTAACTAGGTGACAGGTTACCCCATATCTCTAGCAGGTGTAACTAGGTGACAGGTTACCCCATATCTCTAGCAGGTGTAACTAGGTGACAGGTTACCCCATATCTCCAGCAGGTGTATAGGTGACAGGTTACCCCATATCTCTAGCAGGTGTAACTAGGTGACAGGTTACCCCATATCTCTAGCAGGTGTAACTAGGTGACAGGTTACCCCATATCTCCAGCAGGTGTAACTAGGTGACAGGTTACCCCATATCTCTAGCAGGTGTAACTCGGTGACAGGTTACCCCATATCTACAGCAGGTGTAACTAGGTGACAGGTTACGCCATATCTCTAGCAGGTGTAACTAGGTGACAGGTTACCCCATATTTCTAGCAGGTGTAACTAGGTGACAGGTTACCCCATATCTCTAGCAGGTGTAACTAGATGACAGGTTACCCCATATCTCTAGCAGGTGTATAGGTGACAGGTTACCCCATATCTCTAGCAGGTGTAACTAGATGACAGGTTACTCCATATCTCTAGCAGGTGTATAGGTGACAGGTTACCCCATATCTCTAGCAGGTGTATAGGTGAAAGGTTACCCCATATCTCTAGCAGGTGTAACTAGGTGACAGGATACCCCATATCTCCAGCAGGTGTATAGGTGAAAGGTTACCCCATATCTCTAGCAGGTGTAACTAGGTGACAGGATACCCCATATCTCTAGCAGGTGTAACTAGGTGACAGGTTACCCCATATCTCTACCAGGTGTAACAAGGTGACAGGTTACCCCATATCTGCGGCAGGTGTATAGGTGACAGGTTACGCCATATCTCTAGCAGGTGTAACTAGGTGACAGGTTACCCCATATCTCTAGCAGGTGTAACTAGGTGACAGGTTACCCCATATCTCTAGCAGGTGTAACTAGGTGACAAGTAGCCCCATATCTCTAGCAGGTGTAACTAGGTGACATGTTACCCCATATCTCTAGCAGGTGTAACTAGGTGACAGGTTACCCCATATCTCCAGCAGGTGTATAGGTGACAGGTTACCCCATATCTCTAGCAGGTGTAACTAGGTGACAGGTTACCCCATATCTCTAGCAGGTGTAACTAGATGACAGGTTACCCCATATCTCCAGCAGGTGTATAGGTGACAGGTTACCCCATATCTCTAGCAGGTGTAACTAGATGACAGGTTACTCCATATCTCTAGCAGGTGTATAGGTGACAGGTTACCCCATATCTCTAGCAGGTGTAACTAGGTGACAGGTTACCCCATATCTCTAGCAGGTGTAACTAGGTGACAGGTTATCCCATATCTCTAGCAGGTGTAACTAGGTGACAGGTTACCCCATATCTCTAGCAGGTGTAACTAGGTGAAAGGTTACCCCATATCTCTAGCAGGTGTATAGGTGACAGGTTACCCCATATCTCTAGCAGGCGTATAGGTGACAGGTTACCCCATATCTCTAGCAGGTGTTTAAGTGACAGGTTACCCCATATCTCTAGCAGGTGTAACTAGGTGACAGGTTACCCCATATCTCTAGCAGGTGTATAGGTGACAGGTTACCCCATATCTCTAGCAGGTGTAACTAGGTGACAAGTTACCCCATATCTCTAGCAGGTGTAACTAGGTGACAGGTTACCCCATATCTCTAGCAGGTGTATAGGTGACAGGTTACCCCATATCTCCGGCAGGTGTATAGGTGACAGGTTACCCCATATCTCTAGCAGGTGTATCTAGGTGACAGGTTACCCCATATCTCCAGCAGGTGTATAGGTGACAGGTTACCCCATATCTCCGGCAGGTGTATAGGTGACAGGTTACCCCATATCTCTAGCAGGTGTAACTAGGTGACAGGTTACCCCATATCTCTAGCAGGTGTAAAGGTGACAGGTTACCCCATATCTCCGGCAGGTGTATAGGTGACAGGTTACCCCATATCTCTAGCAGGTGTAACCAGGTGACAGGTTACCCCATATCTCTAGCAGGTCTAACTAGGTGACAGGTTACCCCATATCTCTAGCAGGTGTAACTAGGTGACAGGTTACCCCATATCTCTAGCAGGTGTATAGGTGACAGGTTACCCGATATCTCTAGCAGGTGTAACTAGGTGACAGGTTACCCCTTATCTCTACAAGGTGTATAGGTGACAGGTTACCCCATATCTCTAGCAGGCGTATAGGTGACAAGTTACGCCATATCTCTAGCAGGTGTAACTAGGTGACATGTTACCCCATATCTCTAGCAGGTGTAACTAGGTGACAGGTTACCCCAGATCTCTAGCAGGTGTAACTAGGTGACAGGTTACCCCATATCTCTGGCAGGTGTAACTAGGTGAAAAGGTTACCCCATATGTCTAGCAGGTGTAACTAGGTGACAGGTTACCCCATATCTCTAGCAGGTGTAACTAGGTGACAGGTTACCCCATATCTCCAGCAGGTGTATAGGTGACAGGTTACCCCATATCTCTAGCAGGTGTAACTAGGTGACAGGTTACCCCATATCTCTAGCAGGTGTAACTAGGTGACAGGTTACCCCATATCTCTAGCAGGTGTAACTAGGTGACAGGTTACCCCATATCTCTAGCAGGTGTATCTAGGTGACAGGTTACCCCATATCTCCAGCAGGTGTAACTAGGTGACAGGTTACGCCATATCTCTAGCAGGTGTAACTAGGTGACAGGTTACCCCATATTTCTAGCAGGTGTAACTAGGTGACAGGTTACCCCATATCTCTAGCAGGTGTAACTAGATGACAGGTTACTCCATATCTCTAGCAGGTGTATAGGTGACAGGTTACCCCATATCTCTAGCAGGTGTAACTAGATGACAGGTTACTCCATATCTCTAGCAGGTGTATAGGTGACAGGTTACCCCATATCTCTAGCAGGTGTAACTAGGTGACAGGTTACCCCATATCTGTAGCAGGTTTAACTAGGTGACAGGTTACCCCATATCTCCGGCAGGTGTATAGGTGACATGTTACCCCATATCTCTAGCAGGTGTAACTAGGTGACAGGTTACCCCATATCTCTAGCAGGTGTAACAACGTGACAGGTTACCCCATATCTTCGGCAGGTGTATAGGTGACAGGTTACCCCATATCTCTAGCAGGTGTAACTAGGTGACAGGTTACCCCATATCTCTAGCAGGTGTAACAAGGTGACAGGTTACCCCATATCTCCGGCAGGTGTATAGGTGACAGGTTACGCCATATCTCTAGCAGGTGTAACTAGGTGACAGGTTACCCCATATCTCTAGCAGGTGTAACTAGGTGACAAGTTGCCCCATATCTCTAGCAGGTGTAACTAGGTGACAGGTTACCCCATATCTCTAGCAGGTGTATAGGTGACAGGTTACCCCATATCTCTAGCAGGTGTATAGGTGACAGGTTACCCCATATCTCTAGCAGGTGTATAGGTAACAGGTTACGCCATATCTCCGGCAGGTGTATAGGTGACAGGTTACCCCATATCTCCGGCAGGTGTATAGGTGATAGGTTACCCCATATCTCCGGCAGGTGTATAGGTGAAAGGTTACCCCATATCTCTAGCAGGTGTAACTAGGTGACAGGTTACCCCATATCTCTAGCAGGTGTAACTAGGTGACAAGTTACCCCATATTTCTAGCAGGTGTATAGGTGATAGGTTACCCCATATCTCCGGCAGGTGTATAGGTGACAGGTTACCCCATATCTCTAGCAGGTGTAACTAGGTGACAGGTTACCCCATATCTCCGGCAGGTGTATAGGTGACAGGTTACCCCATATCTCCGGCAGGTGTATAGGTGAAAGGTTACCCCATATCTCTAGCAGGTGTAACTAGGTAACAGGTTACCCCATATCTCTAGCAGGTGTAACTAGGTGACAAGTTACCCCATATTTCTAGCAGGTGTATAGGTGATAGGTTACCCCATATCTCCGGCAGGTGTATAGGTGACAGGTTACCCCATATCTCTAGCAGGTGTAACTAGGTGACAGGTTACCCCATATCTCTAGCAGGTGTATAGGTGACAGGTTACCCCATATCTCTAGCAGGTGTATAGGTGACAGGTTACCCCATATCTCCGGCAGGTGTATAGGTGACAGGTTACCCCATATCTCTAGCAGGTCTAACTAGGTGACAAGTTACCCCATATGTCTAGCAGGTGTATAGGTGACAGGTTACCCGATATCTCTAGCAGGTGTAACTAGGTGACAGGTTACCCCATATCTCTAGCAGGCGTATAGGTGACAGGTTACGCCATATCTCTAGCAGGTGCAACTAGGTGACAGGTTACCCCATATCTCTAGCAGGTGTAACTAGGTGACAGGTTACCCCATATCTCTAGCAGGGGTAACTAGGTGACAGGTTACCCCATATCTCTAGCAGGTGTAACTAGGTGACAAGTTACCCCATATCTCTAGCAGGTGTAACTAGGTGACAGGTTACCCCATATCTCTAGCAGGTGTATAGGTGACAGGTTACCCGATATCTCTAGCAGGTGTAACTAGGTGACAGGTTACCCCTTATCTCTACTAGGTGTATAGGTGACAGGTTACGCCATATCTCTAGCAGGTGTAACTAGGTGACAGGTTACCCCAGATCTCTAGCAGGTGTAACTAGGTGACAGGTTACCCCATATCTCTAGCAGGTGTAACTAGGTGACAGGTTACCCCATATCTCTAGCAGGTGTAACTAGGTGACAGGTTACCCCATATCTCTAGCAGGTGTAACTA
This sequence comes from Telmatherina bonti, assembly GCF_933228915.1. Classification (NCBI taxonomy): domain Eukaryota; kingdom Metazoa; phylum Chordata; class Actinopteri; order Atheriniformes; family Telmatherinidae; genus Telmatherina; species Telmatherina bonti. The sequence continues at coordinate 1,806,920 of NC_136611.1, read as the reverse complement.
GGTGACAGGTTACCCCATATCTCCAGCAGGTGTATAGGTGACAGGTTACCCCATATCTCTAGCAGGTGTAACTAGGTGACAGGTTACCCCATATCTCTAGCAGGTGTAACTAGGTGACAGGTTACCCCATATCTCTAGCAGGTGTAACTAGGTGACAGGTTACCCCATATCTCTAGCAGGTGTAACTCGGTGACAGGTTACCCCATATCTCCAGCAGGTGTAACTAGGTGACAGGTTACGCCATATCTCTAGCAGGTGTAACTAGGTGACAGGTTACCCCATATTTCTAGCAGGTGTAACTAGGTGACAGGTTACCCCATATCTCTAGCAGGTGTAACTAGATGACAGGTTACTCCATATCTCTAGCAGGTGTATAGGTGACAGGTTACCCCATATCTCTAGCAGGTGTAACTAGATGACAGGTTACTCCATATCTCTAGCAGGTGTATAGGTGACAGGTTACCCCATATCTCTAGCAGGTGTATAGGTGAAAGGTTACCCCATATCTCTAGCAGGTGTAACTAGGTGACAGGATACCCCATATCTCTAGCAGGTGTAACTAGGTGACAGGTTACCCCATATCTCTAGCAGGTGTAACAAGGTGACAGGTTACCCCATATCTCCGGCAGGTGTATAGGTGACAGGTTACGCCATATCTCTAGCAGGTGTAACTAGGTGACAGGTTACCCCATATCTCTAGCAGGTGTAACTAGGTGACAGGTTACCCCATATCTCTAGCAGGTGTAACTAGGTGACAAGTAGCCCCATATCTCTAGCAGGTGTAACTAGGTGACATGTTACCCCATATCTCTAGCAGGTGTAACTAGGTGACAGGTTACCCCATATCTCCAGCAGGTGTATAGGTGACAGGTTACCCCATATCTCTAGCAGGTGTAACTAGGTGACAGGTTACCCCATATCTCTAGCAGGTGTAACTAGGTGACAGGTTACCCCATATCTCCAGCAGGTGTATAGGTGACAGGTTACCCCATATCTCTAGCAGGTGTAACTAGATGACAGGTTACTCCATATCTCTAGCAGGTGTATAGGTGACAGGTTACCCCATATCTCTAGCAGGTGTAACTAGGTGACAGGTTACCCCATATCTCTAGCAGGTGTAACTCGGTGACAGGTTACCCCATATCTCCAGCAGGTGTAACTAGGTGACAGGTTACGCCATATCTCTAGCAGGTGTAACTAGGTCACAGGTTACCCCATATTTCTAGCAGGTGTAACTAGGTGACAGGTAACCCCATATCTCTAGCAGGTGTAACTAGATGACAGGTTACTCCATATCTAGAGCAGGTGTATAGGTGACAGGTTACCCCATATCTCTAGCAGGTGTAACTAGGTGACAGGTTACGCCATATCTCTAGCAGGTGTATAGGTGACAGGTTACCCCATATCTCTAGCAGGTGTAACTAGGTGACAGGTTACCCCATATCTCTAGCAGGTGTAACTCGGTGACAGGTTACCCCATATCTCCAGCAGGTGTAACTAGGTGACAGGTTACGCCATATCTCTAGCAGGTGTAACTAGGTCACAGGTTACCCCATATTTCTAGCAGGTGTAACTAGGTGACAGGTAACCCCATATCTCTAGCAGGTGTAACTAGATGACAGGTTACTCCATATCTAGAGCAGGTGTATAGGTGACAGGTTACCCCATATCTCTAGCAGGTGTAACTAGGTGACAGGTTACGCCATATCTCTAGCAGGTGTAACTAGATGACAGGTTACCCCATATCTCTAGCAGGTGTAACTAGGTGACAGGTTACGCCATATCTCTAGCAGGTGTAACTAGGTGACAGGTTACTCCATATTTGTAGCAGGTGTAACTAGGTGACAGGTTACCCCATATCTCTAGCAGGTGTAACTAGATGACAGGTTACTCCATATCTCTAGCAGGTGTATAGGTGACAGGTTACCCCATATCTCTAGCAGGTGTAACTAGATGACAGGTTACTCCATATCTCTAGCAGGTGTATAGGTGACAGGTTACCCCATATCTCTAGCAGGTGTATAGGTGACAGGTTACCCCATATCTCTAGCATGTGTAACTAGGTGACAGGTTACCCCATATCTCTAGCAGGTGTAACAAGGTGACAGGTTACCCCATATCTCCCGGCAGGTGTATAGGTGACAGGTTACGCCATATCTCTAGCAGGTGTAACTAGGTGACAGGTTACCCCATATCTCTAGCAGGTGTAACTAGGTGACAAGATGCCCCATATCTCTAGCAGGTGTAACTAGGTCATAGGTTACCCCATATCTCTAGCAGGTGTATAGGTGACAGGTTACCCGATATCTCTAGCAGGTGTATAGGTGACAGGTTACCCGATATCTCTAGCAGGTGTAACTAGGTGCCAGGTTACCCCATATCTCTACTAGGTGTATAGGTGACAGGTTACCCCATATCTCTAGCACGTGTATAGGTGACAGGTTACGCCATATCTCTAGCAGGTGTAACTAGGTGACAGGTTACCCCATATCTCTAGCAGGTGTAACTAGGTGACAGGTTACCCCATATCTCTAGCAGGTGTAACTAGGTGACAGGTTACCCCATATCTCTAGCAGGTGTAACTAGGTGACAGGTTACCCCATATCTCTAGCAGGTGTAACTAGGTGACTGGTTACCCCATATCTCTAGCACGTGTAACTAGGTGACAGGTTATCCCATATCTCTAGCAGGTGTAACTAGGTGACAGGTTACCCCATATCTCTAGCAGGTGTAACTAGGTGAAAGGTTACCCCATATCTCTAGCAGGTGTAACTAGGTGACAGGTTACCCCATATCTCTAGCAGGTGTAACTTGGTGACAGGTTACCCCATATCTCTAGCAGGTGTATAGGTGACAGGTTACCCCATATCTTTAGAAGGTGTATAGGTGACAGGTTACCCCATATCTCTAGCAGGTGTAACTAGGTGACAGGTTACGCCATATCTCTAGCAGGTGTAACTAGGTGACAGGTTACCCCATATCTCTAGCAGGTGTAACTAGGTGACAAGTTACCCCATATCTCTAGCAGGTGTAACTAGGTGACAGGTTACCCCATATCTCTAGGAGGTGTAACTAGGCGACAGGTTACCCCATATCTCTAGCAGGTGTATAGGTGACAGGTTACCCCATATCTCTAGCAGGTGTAACTAGGTGACAGGTTACCCCATATCTCTAGCAGGTCTAACTAGGTGACAAGTTACCCCATATCTCTAGCAGGTGTATAGGTGACAGGTTACCCGATATCTCTAGCAGGTGTAACTAGGTGACAGGTTACCCCTTATCTCTAGCAGGTGTATAGGTGACAGGTTACCCCATATGTCTAGCAGGTGTAACTAGGTGACAGGTTACCCCATATCTCTAGCAGGTGTATAGGTGACAGGTTACCCCATATCTCTAGCAGGTGTAACTAGGTGACAGGTTACCCCATATCTCTCGCAGGTGTAACTAGGTGACAGGTTATCCCATATCTCTAGCAGGTGTAACTACGTAACAGGTTACCCCATATCTCCAGCAGGTGTATAGGTGACAGGTTACCCCATATCTCTAGCAGGTGTAACTAGGTGACAGGTTACGCCATATCTCTAGCAGGTGTAACTAGGTGACAGGTTACCCCATATCTCTACCAGGTGTATAGGTGACAGGTTACCCCATATCTCTAACAGGTGTAACTAGGTGACAGGTTACGCCATATCTCTAGCAGGTGTAACTAGGTGACAGGTTACCCCATATCTCTACCAGGTGTAACTAGGTGACAGGTTACCCCATATCTCTAGCAGGTGTAACTAGGTGACAGGTTACCCCATATCTCTAGCAGGTGTATAGGTGACAGGTTACCCCATATCTCTAGCAGGTGTAACTAGGTGACAGGTTACCCCATATCTCTAGCAGGGGTAACTAGGTGACAGGTTACCCCATATCTCTAGCAGGTGTAACTAGGTGACAAGTTACCCCATATCTCTAGCAGGTGTAACTAGGTGACAGGTTACCCCATATCTCTAGCAGGTGTATAGGTGACAGGTTACCCGATATCTCTAGCAGGTGTAACTAGGTGACAGGTTACCCCTTATCTCTACTAGGTGTATAGGTGACAGGTTACGCCATATCTCTAGCAGGTGTAACTAGGTGACAGTTTACCCCAGATCTCTAGCAGGTGTAACTAGGTGACAGGTTACCCCATATCTCTAGCAGGTGTAACTAGGTGACAGGTTACCCCATATCTCTAGCAGGTGTAACTAGGTGACAGGTTACCCCATATCTCTAGCAGGTGTAACTAGGTGACAGGTTACCCCATATCTCCAGCAGGTGTATAGGTGACAGGTTACCCCATATCTCTAGCAGGTGTAACTAGGTGACAGGTTACCCCATATCTCTAGCAGGTGTAACTAGGTGACAGGTTACCCCATATCTCTAGCAGGTGTAACTAGGTGACAGGTTACCCCATATCTCTAGCAGGTGTAACTCGGTGACAGGTTACCCCATATCTCCAGCAGGTGTAACTAGGTGACAGGTTACGCCATATCTCTAGCAGGTGTAACTAGGTGACAGGTTACCCCATATTTCTAGCAGGTGTAACTAGGTGACAGGTTACCCCATATCTCTAGCAGGTGTAACTAGATGACAGGTTACTCCATATCTCTAGCAGGTGTATAGGTGACAGGTTACCCCATATCTCTAGCAGGTGTAACTAGATGACAGGTTACTCCATATCTCTAGCAGGTGTATAGGTGACAGGTTACCCCATATCTCTAGCAGGTGTATAGGTGAAAGGTTACCCCATATCTCTAGCAGGTGTAACTAGGTGACAGGATACCCCATATCTCTAGCAGGTGTAACTAGGTGACAGGTTACCCCATATCTCTAGCAGGTGTAACAAGGTGACAGGTTACCCCATATCTCCGGCAGGTGTATAGGTGACAGGTTACGCCATATCTCTAGCAGGTGTAACTAGGTGACAGGTTACCCCATATCTCTAGCAGGTGTAACTAGGTGACAGGTTACCCCATATCTCTAGCAGGTGTAACTAGGTGACAAGTAGCCCCATATCTCTAGCAGGTGTAACTAGGTGACATGTTACCCCATATCTCTAGCAGGTGTAACTAGGTGACAGGTTACCCCATATCTCCAGCAGGTGTATAGGTGACAGGTTACCCCATATCTCTAGCAGGTGTAACTAGGTGACAGGTTACCCCATATCTCTAGCAGGTGTAACTAGGTGACAGGTTACCCCATATCTCCAGCAGGTGTATAGGTGACAGGTTACCCCATATCTCTAGCAGGTGTAACTAGATGACAGGTTACTCCATATCTCTAGCAGGTGTATAGGTGACAGGTTACCCCATATCTCTAGCAGGTGTAACTAGATGACAGGTTACTCCATATCTCTAGCAGGTGTATAGGTGACAGGTTACCCCATATTTCTAGCAGGTGTAACTAGGTGACAGGTTACCCCATATCTCTAGCAGGTGTAACTAGATGACAGGTTACTCCATATCTCTAGCAGGTGTATAGGTGACAGGTTACCCCATATCTCTAGCAGGTGTAACTAGGTGACAGGTTACCCCATATCTCTAGCAGGTGTAACTAGGTGACAGGTTACCCCATATCTCTAGCAGGTGTAACTAGGTGACAGGTTACCCCATATCTCTAGCAGGTGTAACTCGGTGACAGGTTACCCCATATCTCCAGCAGGTGTAACTAGGTGACAGGTTACGCCATATCTCTAGCAGGTGTAACTAGGTGACAGGTTACCCCATATTTCTAGCAGGTGTAACTAGGTGACAGGTTACCCCATATCTCTAGCAGGTGTAACTAGATGACAGGTTACTCCATATCTCTAGCAGGTGTATAGGTGACAGGTTACCCCATATCTCTAGCAGGTGTAACTAGATGACAGGTTACTCCATATCTCTAGCAGGTGTATAGGTGACAGGTTACCCCATATCTCTAGCAGGTGTATAGGTGAAAGGTTACCCCATATCTCTAGCAGGTGTAACTAGGTGACAGGATACCCCATATCTCTAGCAGGTGTAACTAGGTGACAGGTTACCCCATATCTCTAGCAGGTGTAACAAGGTGACAGGTTACCCCATATCTCCGGCAGGTGTATAGGTGACAGGTTACGCCATATCTCTAGCAGGTGTAACTAGGTGACAGGTTACCCCATATCTCTAGCAGGTGTAACTAGGTGACAGGTTACCCCATATCTCTAGCAGGTGTAACTAGGTGACAAGTAGCCCCATATCTCTAGCAGGTGTAACTAGGTGACATGTTACCCCATATCTCTAGCAGGTGTATAGGTGACAGGTTACCCCATATCTCTAGCAGGTGTAACTAGGTGACAGGTTACCCCATATCTCTAGCAGGTGTAACTAGGTGACAGGTTACCCCATATCTCCAGCAGGTGTATAGGTGACAGGTTACCCCATATCTCTAGCAGGTGTAACTAGATGACAGGTTACTCCATATCTCTAGCAGGTGTATAGGTGACAGGTTACCCCATATCTCTAGCAGGTGTAACTAGATGACAGGTTACTCCATATCTCTAGCAGGTGTATAGGTGACAGGTTACCCCATATCTCTAGCAGGTGTAACTAGGTGACAGGTTACCCCATATCTCTAGCAGGTGTAACTCGGTGACAGGTTACCCCATATCTCCAGCAGGTGTAACTAGGTGACAGGTTACGCCATATCTCTAGCAGGTGTAACTAGGTGACAGGTTACCCCATATTTCTAGCAGGTGTAACTAGGTGACAGGTAACCCCATATCTCTAGCAGGTGTAACTAGATGACAGGTTACTCCATATCTAGAGCAGGTGTATAGGTGACAGGTTACCCCATATCTCTAGCAGGTGTAACTAGGTGACAGGTTACGCCATATCTCTAGCAGGTGTAACTAGATGACAGGTTACCCCATATCTCTAGCAGGTGTAACTAGGTGACAGGTTACGCCATATCTCTAGCAGGTGTAACTAGGTGACAGGTTACCCCATATTTGTAGCAGGTGTAACTAGGTGACAGGTTACCCCATATCTCTAGCAGGTGTAACTAGATGACAGGTTACTCCATATCTCTAGCAGGTGTATAGGTGACAGGTTACCCCATATCTCTAGCAGGTGTAACTAGATGACAGGTTACTCCATATCTCTAGCAGGTGTATAGGTGACAGGTTACCCCATATCTCTAGCAGGTGTATAGGTGACAGGTTACCCCATATCTCTAGCATGTGTAACTAGGTGACAGGTTACCCCATATCTCTAGCAGGTGTAACTCGGTGACAGGTTACCCCATATCTCCAGCAGGTGTAACTAGGTGACAGGTTACGCCATATCTCTAGCAGGTGTAACTAGGTGACAGGTTACCCCATATTTCTAGCAGGTGTAACTAGGTGACAGGTAACCCCATATCTCTAGCAGGTGTAACTAGATGACAGGTTACTCCATATCTAGAGCAGGTGTATAGGTGACAGGTTACCCCATATCTCTAGCAGGTGTAACTAGGTGACAGGTTACGCCATATCTCTAGCAGGTGTAACTAGATGACAGGTTACCCCATATCTCTAGCAGGTGTAACTAGGTGACAGGTTACGCCATATCTCTAGCAGGTGTAACTAGGTGACAGGTTACCCCATATTTGTAGCAGGTGTAACTAGGTGACAGGTTACCCCATATCTCTAGCAGGTGTAACTAGATGACAGGTTACTCCATATCTCTAGCAGGTGTATAGGTGACAGGTTACCCCATATCTCTAGCAGGTGTAACTAGATGACAGGTTACTCCATATCTCTAGCAGGTGTATAGGTGACAGGTTACCCCATATCTCTAGCAGGTGTATAGGTGACAGGTTACCCCATATCTCTAGCATGTGTAACTAGGTGACAGGTTACCCCATATCTCTAGCAGGTGTAACAAGGTGACAGGTTACCCCATATCTCCCGGCAGGTGTATAGGTGACAGGTTACGCCATATCTCTAGCAGGTGTAACTAGGTGACAGGTTACCCCATATCTCTAGCAGGTGTAACTAGGTGACAAGATGCCCCATATCTCTAGCAGGTGTAACTAGGTCATAGGTTACCCCATATCTCTAGCAGGTGTATAGGTGACAGGTTACCCGATATCTCTAGCAGGTGTATAGGTGACAGGTTACCCGATATCTCTAGCAGGTGTAACTAGGTGCCAGGTTACCCCATATCTCTACTAGGTGTATAGGTGACAGGTTACCCCATATCTCTAGCACGTGTATAGGTGACAGGTTACGCCATATCTCTAGCAGGTGTAACTAGGTGACAGGTTACCCCATATCTCTAGCAGGTGTAACTAGGTGACAGGTTACCCCATATCTCTAGCAGGTGTAACTAGGTGACAGGTTACCCCATATCTCTAGCAGGTGTAACTAGGTGACAGGTTACCCCATATCTCTAGCAGGTGTAACTAGGTGACTGGTTACCCCATATCTCTAGCACGTGTAACTAGGTGACAGGTTATCCCATATCTCTAGCAGGTGTAACTAGGTGACAGGTTACCCCATATCTCTAGCAGGTGTAACTAGGTGAAAGGTTACCCCATATCTCTAGCAGGTGTAACTAGGTGACAGGTTACCCCATATCTCTAGCAGGTGTAACTTGGTGACAGGTTACCCCATATCTCTAGCAGGTGTATAGGTGACAGGTTACCCCATATCTTTAGAAGGTGTATAGGTGACAGGTTACCCCATATCTCTAGCAGGTGTAACTAGGTGACAGGTTACCCCATATCTCTAGCAGGTGTAACTAGGTGACAGGTTACCCCATATCTCTAGCAGGTGTAACTAGGTGACAAGTTACCCCATATCTCTAGCAGGTGTAACTAGGTGACAGGTTACCCCATATCTCTAGGAGGTGTAACTAGGCGACAGGTTACCCCATATCTCTAGCAGGTGTATAGGTGACAGGTTACCCCATATCTCTAGCAGGTGTAACTAGGTGACAGGTTACCCCATATCTCTAGCAGGTCTAACTAGGTGACAAGTTACCCCATATCTCTAGCAGGTGTATAGGTGACAGGTTACCCGATATCTCTAGCAGGTGTAACTAGGTGACAGGTTACCCCTTATCTCTAGCAGGTGTATAGGTGACAGGTTACCCCATATGTCTAGCAGGTGTAACTAGGTGACAGGTTACCCCATATCTCTAGCAGGTGTATAGGTGACAGGTTACCCCATATCTCTAGCAGGTGTAACTAGGTGACAGGTTACCCCATATCTCTCGCAGGTGTAACTAGGTGACAGGTTATCCCATATCTCTAGCAGGTGTAACTACGTAACAGGTTACCCCATATCTCCAGCAGGTGTATAGGTGACAGGTTACCCCATATCTCTAGCAGGTGTAACTAGGTGACAGGTTACCCCATATCTCTAACAGGTGTAACTAGGTGACAGGTTACGCCATATCTCTAGCAGGTGTAACTAGGTGACAGGTTGCCCCATATCTCTACCAGGTGTAACTAGGTGACAGGTTACCCCATATCTCTAGCAGGTGTAACTAGGTGACAGGTTACCCCATATCTCTAGCAGGTGTATAGGTGACAGGTTACCCCATATCTCTAGCAGGTGTAACTAGGTGACAGGTAACCCCATATCTCTAGCAGGTGTAACTAGGTGACAGGTTACCCCAGATCTCTAGCAGGTGTAACTAGGTGACAGGTTACCCCATATCTCTAGCAGGTGTAAGTAGGTGACAGGTTACCCCATATCTCTAGCAGGTGTAACTAGGTGACAGGTTAGCCCATATCTCTAGCAGGTGTAACTAGGTGACAGGTTACCCCATATCTCTAGCAGGTGTAACTAGGTGACAGGTTACCCCATATCTCTAGCAGGTGTAACTAGGTGACAGGTTACCCCATATCTCTAGGAGGTGTAACTAGGTGACAGGTTACCCCATATCTCTAGCAGGTGTAACTAGGTGACAGGTTACCCCATATCTCTAGCAGGTGTAACTAGGTGACAGGTTACCCCATATCTCTAGCAGGTGTATAGGTGAAAGGTTACCCCATATCTCTAGCAGGTGTAACTAGGTGACAGGTTACCCCATATCTCTAGAAGGTGTATCTCGGTGACAGGTTACCCCATATCTCTAGCAGGTGTAACTAGGTGACAGGTTATGCCATATCTCTAGCAGGTGTAACTAGGTGACAGGTTACCCCATATCTCTAGCAGGTGTAACTAGGTGACAGGTTACCCCATATCTCTAACAGGTGTAACTAGGTGACAGGTTACGCCATATCTCTAGCAGGTGTAACTAGGTGACAGGTTACCCCATATCTCTAGCAGGTGTAACTAGGTGACAGGTTACCCCATATCTCTAGCAGGTGTATAGGTGACAGGTTACCCCATATCTCTAGCAGGTGTAACTAGGTGAAAGGTAACCCCATATCTCTAGCAGGTGTAACTAGGTGACAGGTTACCCCATATCTCTAGCAGGTGTAAGTAGGTGACAGGTTACCCCATATCTCTAGCAGGTGTAACTAGGTGACAGGTTACCCCATATCTCCAGCAGGTGTAACTAGGTGACAGGTTACCCCATATCTCTAGCAGGTGTAACTAGGTGACAGGTTACCCGATATCTCTAGCAGGTGTAACTAGGTGACAGGTTACCCCATATCTATAGCAGGTGTAACTAGGTGACAGGTTACCCCATATCTCTAGCAGGTGTAACTAGGTTACAGGTTACCCCATATCTCTAGCAGGTGTAACTAGGTGACAGGTTACCCCATATCTCTAGCAGGTCTAACTAGGTGACAAGTTACCCCATATCTCTAGCAGGTGTAACTAGGTGACAGGTTACCCCTTATCTCTACTAGGTGTATTGGTGACAGGTTACCCCATATCTCTAGCACGTGTATAGGTGACAGGTTACGCCATATCTCTAGCAGGTGTAACTAGGTGACAGGTTACCCCATATCTCTAGCAGGTGTATAGGTGACAGGTTACCCCATATCTCTAGCAGGTGTAACTAGGTGACAGGATACCCCATATCTCTAGCAGGTGTAACTAGGTGACAGGTTACCCCATATCTGTAGCAGGTTTAACTAGGTGACAGGTTACCCCATATCTCCGGCAGGTGTATAGGTGACATGTTACCCCATATCTCTAGCAGGTGTAACTAGGTGACAGGTTACCCCATATCTCTAGCAGGTGTAACTAGGTGACAGGTTACCCCATATCTCTAGCAGGTGTAACTAGGTGACAGGTTACCCCATATCTCTAGCAGGTGTAACAAGGTGACAGGTTACCCCTTATCTCTACTAGGTGTATAGGTGACAGGTTACCCCATATCTCTAGCAGGTGTAACAAGGTGACAGGTTACCCCATATCTCCGGCAGGTGTATAGGTGACAGGTTTCCCCATATCTCTAGCAGGTGTAACTAGGTGACAGGTTACCCCATATCTCTAGCAGGTGTAACTAGGTGACAGGTTACCCCATATCTCTAGCAGGTGTAACAAGGTGACAGGTTACCCCATATCTCCGGCAGGTGTATAGGTGACAGGTTACCCCATATCTCTAGCAGGTGTAACTAGGTGACAGGTTACCCCATATCTCTAGCAGGTGCAACTAGGTGACAAGTTGCCACATATCTCTAGCAGGTGTAACTAGGTGACAGGTTACCCCATATCTCTAGCAGGTGTATAGGTGACAGGTTACCCCATATCTCTAGCAGGTGTATAGGTGACAGGTTACGCCATATCTCCGGCTGGTGTATAGGTGACAGGTTACCCCATATCTCTAGCAGGTGTAACTAGGTGACAGGTTACCCCATATCTCCGGCAGGTGTATAGGTGACAGGTTACCCCATATCTCCGGCAGGTGTATAGGTGAAAGGTTACCCCATATCTCTAGCAGGTGTAACTATGTGACAGGTTACCCCATATCTCTAGCAGGTGTAACTAGGTGACAAGTTACCCCATATTTCTAGCAGGTGTATAGGTGATAGGTTACCCCATATCTCCGGCAGGTGTATAGGTGACAGGTTACCCCATATCTCTAGCAGGTGTAACTAGGTGACAGGTTACCCCTTATCTCCGGCAGGTGTATAGGTGACAGGTTACCCCATATCTCTAGCAGGTGTATAGGTGACAGGTTACCCCATATCTCCGGCAGGTGTATAGGTGACAGGTTACCCCATATCTCTAGCAGGTCTAACTAGGTGACAAGTTACCCCATATGTCTAGCAGGTGTATAGGTGAAAGGTTACCCGATATCTCTAGCAGGTGTAACTAGGTGACAGGTTATCCCTTATCTCTACTAGGTGTATAGGTGACAGGTTACCCCATATCTCTAGCAGGCGTATAGGTGACAGGTTACGCCATATCTCTAGCAGGTGTAACTAGGTGACAGGTTACCCCATATCTCTAGCAGGTGTATAGGTGACAGGTTACCCCATGTCTCTAGCAGGTGTATAGGTGACAGGTTACCCCATATCTCTAGCAGGTGTATAGGTGACAGGTTACCCCATATCTCTAGCAGCTGTATAGGTGACAGGTTACCCCATATCTCTAGCAGGTGTATAGGTGACAGGTTACCCCATATCTCTAGCAGGTGTATAGGTGACAGGTTACCCCATATCACTAGCAGGTGTAACTAGGTGACAGGTTACCCCATATCTCCAGCAGGTGTAACTAGGTGACAAGTTACCCCATATCTCTAGCAGGTGTAACTAGGTGACAGGTTACCCCATATCTCTAGCAGGTGTAACCAGGTGACAGGTTACCCCATATCTCTAGCAGGTGTAACTAGGTGACAGGTTACCCCATATCTCTAGCAGGTGTAACTAGGTGACAGGTTACCCCATTTCTCTAGCAGGTGTAACTAGGTGACAGGTTACCCCATATCTCTAGCAGGTGTAACTAGGTGACAGGTTACCCCATATTTCTAGCAGGTCTAACTCGGTGACAGGTTACCCCATATCTCTAGCAGGTGTAACTAGGTGACAGGTTACCCCATATCTCTAGCAGGTGTAACTAGGTGACAGGTTACCCCATAACTCTAGCAGGTGTTACTAGGTGACAGGTTACCCCATATCTCTAGCAGGTGTAACTAGGTGACAGGTTACCCCATATCTCTACCAGGTGTATAGGTAACAGGTTACCCCATATATCTAGCAGGTGTAACTAGGTTACAGGTTACCCCATATCTCTAGCAGGTGTAATTAGGTGACAGGTTACCCCATATCTCTAGCAGGTGTAACTAGGTGACAGGTTACCCCATATCTCAAGCAGGTGTATAGGTGACAGGTTACACCATATCTCTAGCAGGTGTAACTAGGTGACAGGTTACCCCATATCTCTAGCAGGTGTAACTAGCTGACAGGTTACCCCATATCTCTAGCAGGTGTATAGGTTACAGGTTACCCCATATTTCTAGCAGGTGTAACTAGGTGACAGGTTACCCCATGTCTCTAGCAGGTGTAACTAGGTGAAAGGTTACCCCATGTCTCTAGCAGGTGTAACTAGGTGACAGGTTACCCCATGTCTCTAGCAGGTGTAACTAGGTGACAGGTTACCCCATGTCTCTAGCAGGTGTATAGGTGACAGGTTACCCCATATCTCTAGCAGGTGTGACGAGGTGACAGGTTCCCCCATATCTCTAGCAGGTGTAACTAGGTGACAGGTTACCCCATATCTCTAGCAGGTGTATAGGTGACAGGTTACCCCATATCTCTAGCAGGTGTAACTAGGTACAGGTTACCCCATATCTCTAGCAGGTGTAAATAGGTGACAGGTTACCCCATATCTCTAGCAGGTTTAACTAGGTGACAGGTTACCCCATATCCCTAGCAGGTGTAACTAGGTGACAGGTTACCCCATATCTCTAGCAGTTGTAACTAGGTGACAGGTTACCCCATATCTCTAGCAGGTGTAACTAGGTGACAAGTTAGCCCCATATCTCTAGTAGGTGTAACTAGGTGACAGGTTACCCCACATCTCTAGCAGGTGTAACTAGGTGACAGGTTACCCCATATCTCTAGCAGGTGTAACTAGGTGACAGGTTACCCCTTATCTCCGGCAGGTGTATAGGTGACAGGTTACCCCATATCTCTAGCAGGTGTATAGGTGACAGGTTACCCCATATCTCCGGCAGGTGTATAGGTGACAGGTTACCCCATATCTCTAGCAGGTCTAACTAGGTGACAAGTTACCCCATATGTCTAACAGGTGTATAGGTGACAGGTTACCCGATATCTCTAGCAGGTGTAACTAGGTGACAGGTTATCCCTTATCTCTACTAGGTGTATAGGTGACAGGTTACCCCATATCTCTAGCAGGCGTATAGGTGACAGGTTACGCCATATCTCTAGCAGGTGTAACTAGGTGACAGGTTACCCCATATCTCTAGCAGGTGTATAGGTGACAGGTTACCCCATGTCTCTAGCAGGTGTATAGGTGACAGGTTACCCCATATCTCTAGCAGGTGTATAGGTGACAGGTTACCCCATATCTCTAGCAGGTGTATAGGTGACAGGTTACCCCATATCTCTAGCAGGTGTATAGGTGACAGGTTACCCCATATCTCTAGCAGGTGTATAGGTGACAGGTTACCCCATATCACTAGCAGGTGTAACTAGGTGACAGGTTACCCCATATCTCCAGCAGGTGTAACTAGGTGACAAGTTACCCCATATCTCTAGCAGGTGTAACTAGGTGACAGGTTACCCCATATCTCTAGCAGGTGTAACCAGGTGACAGGTTACCCCATATCTCTAGCAGGTGTAACTAGGTGACAGGTTACCCCATATCTCTAGCAGGTGTAACTAGGTGACAGGTTACCCCATTTCTCTAGCAGGTGTAACTAGGTGACAGGTTACCCCATATCTCTAGCAGGTGTAACTAGGTGACAGGTTACCCCATATTTCTAGCAGGTCTAACTCGGTGACAGGTTACCCCATATCTCTAGCAGGTGTAACTAGGTGACAGGTTACCCCATATCTCTAGCAGGTGTAACTAGGTGACAGGTTACCCCATAACTCTAGCAGGTGTTACTAGGTGACAGGTTACCCCATATCTCTAGCAGGTGTAACTAGGTGACAGGTTACCCCATATCTCTACCAGGTGTATAGGTAACAGGTTACCCCATATATCTAGCAGGTGTAACTAGGTTACAGGTTACCCCATATCTCTAGCAGGTGTAATTAGGTGACAGGTTACCCCATATCTCTAGCAGGTGTAACTAGGTGACAGGTTACCCCATATCTCTAGCAGGTATATAGGTGACAGGTTACACCATATCTCTAGCAGGTGTAACTAGGTGACAGGTTACCCCATATCTCTAGCAGGTGTAACTAGCTGACAGGTTACCCCATATCTCTAGCAGGTGTATAGGTTACAGGTTACCCCATATTTCTAGCAGGTGTAACTAGGTGACAGGTTACCCCATGTCTCTAGCAGGTGTAACTAGGTGAAAGGTTACCCCATGTCTCTAGCAGGTGTAACTAGGTGACAGGTTACCCCATGTCTCTAGCAGGTGTAACTAGGTGACAGGTTACCCCATGTCTCTAGCAGGTGTATAGGTGACAGGTTACCCCATATCTCTAGCAGGTGTGACGAGGTGACAGGTTCCCCCATATCTCTAGCAGGTGTAACTAGGTGACAGGTTACCCCATATCTCTAGCAGGTGTATAGGTGACAGGTTACCCCATATCTCTAGCAGGTGTAACTAGGTACAGGTTACCCCATATCTCTAGCAGGTGTAAATAGGTGACAGGTTACCCCATATCTCTAGCAGGTTTAACTAGGTGACAGGTTACCCCATATCCCTAGCAGGTGTAACTAGGTGACAGGTTACCCCATATCTCTAGCAGTTGTAACTAGGTGACAGGTTACCCCATATCTCTAGCAGGTGTAACTAGGTGACAAGTTAGCCCCATATCTCTAGTAGGTGTAACTAGGTGACAGGTTACCCCATATCTCTAGCAGGTGTAACTAGGTGACAGGTTACCCCATATCTCTAGCAGGTGTATAGGTGACAGGTTACCCCATATCTCTAGCAGGTGTAACTAGGTGACAGGTTACCCCATATCTCTAGCAGGTGTAACTAGGTGACAGGTTACCCCATATCTCTAGCAGGTGTAACTAGGTGACAGGTTCCCCCATATCTCTAGCAGGTGTAACTAGGTGACAGGTTACCCCATATCTCTAGCAGGTGTAACTAGGTGACAGGTTACCCCATATCTCTAGCAGGTGTTACTAGGTGACAGGTTACCCCATATCTCTAGCAGGTGTAACTAGGTGACAGGTTACCCCATATCTCTACCAGGTGTATAGGTAACAGGTTACCCCATATCTCTAGCAGGTGTATAGGTGACAGGTTACCCCATATATCTAGCAGGTGTAACTAGGTTACAGGTTACCCCATATCTCTAGCAGGTGTAATTAGGTGACAGGTTACTCCATATCTCTAGCAGGTGTAACTAGGTGACAGGTTACCCCATATCTCTAGCAGGTGTATAGGTGACAGGTTACCCCATATCTCTAGCAGGTGTATAGGTGACAGGTTACCCCATATCTCTAGCAGGTGTAACTAGGTGACAGGTTACCCCATATCTCTAGCAGGTGTAACTAGGTGACAGGTTACCCCATATCTCTAGCAGGTGTAACTAGGTGACAGGTTACCCCATATCTCTAGCAGGTTTAACTAGGTGACAGGTTACCCCATATCCCTAGCAGGTGTAACTAGGTGACAGGTTACCCCATATCTCTAGCAGTTGTAACTAGGTGACAGGTTACCCCATATCTCTAGCAGGTGTAACTAGGTGACAAGTTAGCCCCATATCTCTAGTAGGTGTAACTAGGTGACAGGTTACCCCATATCTCTAGCAGGTGTAACTAGGTGACAGGTTACCCCATATCTCTAGCAGGTGTATAGGTGACAGGTTACCCCATATCTCTAGCAGGTGTATAGGTGACAGGTTACCCCATATCTCTAGCAGGTGTAACTAGGTGACAGGTTACCCCATATCTCTAGCAGGTGTAACTAGGTGACAGGTTCCCCCATATCTCTAGCAGGTGTAACTAGGTGACAGGTTACCCCATATCTCTAGCAGGTGTAACTAGGTGACAGGTTACCCCATATCTCTAGCAGGTGTTACTAGGTGACAGGTTACCCCATATCTCTAGCAGGTGTAACTAGGTGACAGGTTACCCCATATCTCTACCAGGTGTATAGGTAACAGGTTACCCCATATCTCTAGCAGGTGTATAGGTGACAGGTTACCCCATATATCTAGCAGGTGTAACTAGGTTACAGGTTACCCCATATCTCTAGCAGGTGTAATTAGGTGACAGGTTACTCCATATCTCTAGCAGGTGTAACTAGGTGACAGGTTACCCCATATCTCTAGCAGGTGTATAGGTGACAGGTTACCCCATATCTCTAGCAGGTGTATAGGTGACAGGTTACCCCATATCTCTAGCAGGTGTAACTAGGTGACAGGTTACCCCATATCTCTAGCAGGTGTAACTAGGTGACAGGTTACCCCATATCTCTAGCAGGTGTAACTAGGTGACAGGTTACCCCATATCTCTAGCAGGTGTAACTAGGTGACAGGTTACCCCATGTCTCTAGCAGGTGAAACTAGGTGATAGGTTACCCCATGTCTCTAGCAGGTGTAACTAGGTGACAGGTTACCCCATATCTCTAGCAGGTGTATAGGTGACAGGTTACCCCATATCTCTAGCAGGTGTATAGGTGACAGGTTACCCCATATCTCCAGCAGGTGTATAGGTGACAGGTTACCCTATATCTCTAGCAGGTGTATAGGTGAAAGGTTACCCCATATCTCTAGCAGGTGTAATTAGGTGACAGGTTACCCCATATCTCTAGCAGGTGTAACTAGGTGACAGGTTACCCCATATCTCTAGCAGGTGTAACTAGGTGACAGGTTACCCCATATCTCTAGCAGGTGTAACTACGTAACAGGTTACCCCATATCTCTTGCAGGTGTAACTAGGTGACAGGTTACCCCATATCTCTACCAGGTGTATAGGTGACAGGTTACCCCATATCTCTAGCAGGTGTATAGGTGACAGGTTACCCCATATCTCTAGCAGGTGTAACTAGGTTACATGTGACCCCATATCTCTAGCAGGTGTAATTAGGTGACAGGTTACCCCATATCTCTAGTAGGTGTATAGGTGACAGGTTACCCCATATCTCTAGCAGGTGTATAGGTGACAGGTTACCCCATATCTCTAGTAGGTGTATAGGTGACAGGTTACCCCATATCTCTAGCAGGTGTATAGGTGACAGATTACCCCATATCTCTAGCAGGTGTAACTAGGTGACAGGTTACCCCATATCTCTAGCAGGTGTAACTAGGTGACAGGTTACCCCATATCTCTAGCAGGTTTATAGGTGACAGGTTACCCCATATCTCTAGCAGGTGTATAGGTGACAGGTTACCCCATGTCTCTAGCAGGTGTAACTAGGTGACAGGTTACCCCATATCTCTAGCAGGTGTATAGGTGACAGGTTACCCCATATCTCCAGCAGGTGTATAGGTGACAGGTTACCCCATATCTCTAGCAGGTGTAACTAGGTGACAGGTTACCCCATATCTCCAGCAGGTGTATAGGTGACAGGTTACCCCATATCTCTAGCAGGTGTATAGGTGAAAGGTTACCCCATATCTCTAGCAGGTGTATAGGTGAAAGGTTACCCCATATCTCTAGCAGGTGTAATTAGGTGACAGGTTACCCCATATCTCTAGCAGGTGTAACTAGGTGACAGGTTACCCCATATCTCTAGCAGGTGTAACTAGGTGACAGGTTACCCCATATCTCTAGCAGGTGTAACTACGTAACAGGTTACCCCATATCTCTTGCAGGTGTAACTAGGTGACAGGTTACCCCATATCTCTACCAGGTGTATAGGTGACAGGTTACCCCATATCTCTAGCAGGTGTAAAGGTGACAGGTTACCCCATATATCTAGCAGGTGTAACTAGGTTACATGTGACCCCATATCTCTAGCAGGTGTAATTAGGTGACAGGTTACCCCATATCTCTAGCAGGTGTAACTAGTTGACAGGTTACCCCATATCTCTAGTAGGTGTATAGGTGACAGGTTACCCCATATCTCTAGCAGGTGTATAGGTGACAGGTTACCCCATATCTCTAGTAGGTGTATAGGTGAAAGGTTACCCCATATCTCTAGCAGGTGTATAGGTGACAGGTTACCCCATATCTCTAGCAGGTGTAACTAGGTGACAGGTTACCCCATATCTCTAGCAGGTGTAACTAGGTGACAGGTTACCCCATATCTCTAGCAGGTTTATAGGTGACAGGTTACCCCATATCTCTAGCAGGTGTATAGGTGACAGGTTACCCCATGTCTCTAGCAGGTGTAACTAGGTGACAGGTTACCCCATATCTCTAGCAGGTGTATAGGTGACAGGTTACCCCATATCTCCAGCAGGTGTATAGGTGACAGGTTACCCCATATCTCTAGCAGGTGTAACTAGGTGACAGGTTACCCCATATCTCCAGCAGGTGTATAGGTGACAGGTTACCCCATATCTCTAGCAGGTGTATAGGTGAAAGGTTACCCCATATCTCTAGCAGGTGTATAGGTGAAAGGTTACCCCATATCTCTAGCAAGTGTAATTAGGTGACAGGTTACCCCATATCTCTAGCAGGTGTAACTAGGTGACAGGTTACCCCATATCTCTAGCAGGTGTAACTAGGTGACAGGTTACCCCATATCTCTAGCAGGTGTAACTACGTAACAGGTTACCCCATATCTCTTGCAGGTGTAACTAGGTGACAGGTTACCCGATATCTCTACCAGGTGTATAGGTGACAGGTTACCCCATATCTCTAGCAGGTGTATAGGTGACAGGTTACCCCATATATCTAGCAGGTGTAACTAGGTTACATGTGACCCCATATCTCTAGCAGGTGTAATTAGGTGACAGGTTACCCCATATCTCTAGCAGGTGTAACTAGGTGACAGGTTACCCCATATCTCTAGTAGGTGTATAGGTGACAGGTTACCCCATATCTCTAGCAGGTGTATAGGTGACAGGTTACCCCATATCTCTAGTAGGTGTATAGGTGAAAGGTTACCCCATATCTCTAGCAGGTGTATAGGTGAATGGTTACCCCATATCTCTAGCAGGTGTAACTAGGTGACAGGTTACCCCATATCTCTAGCAGGTGTAACTAGGTGACAGGTTACCCCATATCTCTAGCAGGTTTATAGGTGACAGGTTACCCCATATCTCTAGCAGGTGTATAGGTGACAGGTTACCCCATGTCTCTAGCAGGTGTAACTAGGTGACAGGTTACCCCATATCTCTAGCAGGTGTATAGGTGACAGGTTACCCCATATCTCCAGCAGGTGTATAGGTGACAGGTTACCCCATATCTCTAGCAGGTGTAACTAGGTGACAGGTTACCCCATATCTCTAGCAGGTGTAACTAGGTGACAGATTACCCCATATCTCTAGCAGGTGTATAGGTGACAGGTTACCCCATATCTCTAGCAGGTGTAACTAGGTGAAAGGTTACCCCATATCTCTAGCAGGTGTAACTAGGTGACAAGTTACCCCATATCTCTAGCAGTTGTAACTAGGTGACAGGTTACCCCATATCTCTAGCAGGTGTAACTAGGTTACAGGTTACCCCATATCTCTAGCAGGTGTATAGGTAACAGGTTACCCCATATCTCTAGCAGGTGTATAGGTGACAGGTTACCCCATATCTCCAGCAGGTGTAACTAGGTGACAGGTTACCCCATATCTCTAGCAGGTGTAACTAGGTGACAGGTTACCCCATATCTCTAGCAGGTGTATAGGTGACAGGTTACCACATATCTCTAGCAGGTGTAACTAGGTGACAGGTTACCCCATATCTCTAGCAGGTGTAACTAGGTGACAGGTTACCCCATATCTCTAGCAGGTGTATAGGTGAAAGGTTACCCCATATCTCTAGCAGGTGTAACTAGGTGACAGGTTACCCCATATCTCTAGCAGGTGTAACTAGGTGACAGGTTCCCCCATATCTCTTGCAGATGTAACTAGGTGACAGGTTACCCCATATCTCTAGCAGGTGTAACTAGGTGACAAGTTACCCCATATCTCTAGCAGGTGTAACTAGGTGACAGGTTACCCCATATCTCCAGCAGGTGTATAGGTGACAGGTTACCCCATATCTCCAGCAGGTGTATAGGTAACAGGTTACCCCATATCTCTAGCAGGTGTAACTAGGTGACAGGTTACCCCATGTCTCTAGCAGGTGTATAGGTGACAGGTTACACCATATCTCTAGCAGGTGTGACGAGGTGACAGGTTCCCCCATATCTCTAGCAGGTGTAACTAGGTGACAGGTTACCCCATATCTCTAGCAGGTGTATAGGTGACAGGTTACCCCATATCTCTAGCAGGTGTAACTAGGTGACAGGTTACCCCATATCACTAGCAGGTTTAACTAGGTGACAGGTTACCCCATATCCATAGCAGGTGTAACTAGGTGACAGGTTACCCCATATCTCTAGCAGTTGTAACTAGGTGACAGGTTGCCCCATATCTCTAGCAGGTGTATAGGTGACAGGTTACCCCATATCTCTAGCAGGTGTAAATAGGTGACAGGTTACCCCATATCTCTAGCAGGTGTAACTAGGTGACAGGTTACCCCATATCTCTAGGAGGTGTAACTAGGTGACAGGTTACCCCATATCTCTAGTAGGTGTATAGGTGAGAGGTTACCCCATATCTCTAGCAGGTGTATAGGTGACAGGTTACCCCATATCTCTAGTAGGTGTATAGGTGACAGGTTACCCCATATCTCTAGCAGGTGTATAGGTGACAGGTTACCCCATATCTCTAGCAGGTGTAACTAGGTGACAGGTTACCCCATATCTCTAGCAGGTGTAACTAGGTGACAGGTTACCCCATATCTCTAGCAGGTTTATAGGTGACAGGTTACCCCATATCTCTAGCAGGTGTAACTAGGTGACAGGTTACCCCATGTCTCTAGCAGGTGTAACTAGGTGACAGGTTACCCCATGTCTCTAGCAGGTGTAACTAGGTGGCAGGTTACCCCATATCTCTAGCAGGTGTATAGGTGACAGGTTACCCCATATCTCTAGCAGGTGTATAGGTGACAGGTTACCCCATATCTCTAGCAGGTGTAACTAGGTGACAAGTTACCCCATATCTCTAGCAGTTGTAACTAGGTGACAGGTTACCCCATATCTCTAGCAGGTGTAACTAGGTTACAGGTTACCCCATGTATCTAGCAGGTGTAACTAGTTGACAGGTTACCCCATATCTCTAGCAGGTGTATAGGTAACAGGTTACCCCATATCTCCAGCAGGTGTAACTAGGTGACAGGTTACCCCATATCTCTAGCAGGTGTAACTAGGTGACAGGTTACCCCATATCTCTAGCAGGTGTATAGGTGACAGGTTACCCCATATCTCTAGCAGGTGTAACTAGGTGACAGGTTACCCCATATCTCCAGCAGGTGTATAGGTGACAGGTTACCCCATATCTCTAGCAGGTGTAACTAGGTGACAGGTTACCCCATATCTCTAGCAGGTGTAACTTGGTGACAAGTTAGCCCCATATCTCTAGCAGGTGTAACTAGGTGACAGGTTACCTCATATCTCTAGCAGGTGTAACTAGGTGACAGGTTACCCCATATCTCCAGCAGGTGTATAGGTGACAGGTTACCCCATATCTCTAGCAGGTGTAACTAGGTGACAGGTTACCCCATATCTCCAGCAGGTGTAACTAGGTGACAGGTTACCCCAAATCTCTAGCAGGTGTAACTAGGTGACAGGTTACCCCATATCTCTAGCAGGTGTAACTAGGTGACAGGTTACCCCATATCTCCAGCAGGTGTAACTAGGTGACAAGTTAGCCCCATATCTCTAGCAGGTGTAACTAAGTGACAGGTTACCTCATATCTCTAGCAGGTGTAACTAGGTGACAGGTTACCCCATATCTCCAGCAGGTGTATAGGTGACAGGTTACCCCATATCTCTAGCAGGTGTAACTAGGTGACAGGTTACCCCATATCTCTAGCAGGTGTAACTAGGTGACAAGTTAGCCCCATATCTCTAGCAGGTGTAACTAGGTGACAGGTTACCTCATATCTCTAGCAGGTGTAACTAGGTGACAGGTTACCCCATATCTCCAGCAGGTGTATAGGTGACAGGTTACCCCATATCTCTAGCAGGTGTAACTAGGTGACAGGTTACCCCATATCTCTAGCAGGTGTAACTAGGTGACAGGTTACCCCATATCTCTAGCAGGTGTAACTAGGTTACAGGTTACCCCATGTATCTAGCAGGTGTAACTAGGTGACAGGTTACCCCATATCTCTAGCAGGTGTATAGGTGACAGGTTACCCCATATCTCTAGCAGGTGTAACTAGGTGACAGGTTACCCCATATCTCCAGCAGCTGTATAGGTGACAGGTTACCCAAATCTCTAGCAGGTGTAACTAGGTGACAGGTTACCCCATATCTCTAGCAGGTGCAACTAGGTGACAGGTTACCCCATATCTCTAGCAGGTGTATAGGTGACAGGTTACCCCATATCTCTAGCAGGTGTAACTAGGTGACAGGTTACCCCATATCTCTAGCAGGTGTAACTAGGTGACAGGTTCCCCCATATCTCTAGCAGGTGTAACTAGGTGACAGGTTACCCCATATCTCTAGCAGGTGTAACTAGGTGACAAGTTACCCCATATCTCTAGCAGGTGTGACTAGGTGACAGGTTACCCCATATCTGCAGCAGGTGTATAGGTGACAGGTTACCCCATATCTCCAGCAGGTGTATAGGTGACAGGTTACCCCATATCTCTTGTAGGTGTAACTAGGTGACAGGTTACCCCATATCTCTAGCAGGTGTAACTAGGTGACAAGTTACCCCATATCTCTAGCAGGTGTAACTGGTGACAGGTTACCCCATTTCTCTAGCAGGTGTAACTAGGTGACAGGTTACCCCATATCTCTAGCAGGTGTAGCTAGGTGACAGGTTACCTCATATCTCTAGCAGGTGTAACTAGGTGACAGGTTACCCCATATCTCTAGCAGGTGTAACTAGGTGACAGGTTACCTCATATCTCTAGCAGGTGTAACTAGGTGACAGGTTACCCCATATCTCTAGCAGGTGTAACTAGGTGACAGGTTACCCCATATCTCTAGCAGGTGTAACTAGGTGACAGGTTACCTCATATCTCTAGCAGGTGTAACTAGGTGACAGGTTACCCCATATCTCCAGCAGGTGTATAGGTGACAGGTTACCCCATATCTCTAGCAGGTGTAACTAGGTGACAGGTTTCCCCATATCTCTAGCAGGTGTAACTAGGTTACCGGTTACCCCATATCTCCAGCAGGTGTATAGGTGACAGCTTACCCCATATCTCTAGCAGGTGTATAGGTGAAAGGTTACCCCATATCTCTAGCAGGTGTAACTAGGTGACAGGTTACCCCATATCTCTAGCAGGTGTATAGGTGACAGGTTACCCCATATCTCTAGCAGGTGTAACTAGGTGACAGGTTACCCCATATCTCTAGCAGGTGTAACTAGGTGACAGGTTACGCCATATCTCTAGCAGGTGTAACTAGGTGACAGGTTACCCCATATCTCTAGCAGGTGTAACTAGGTGACAGGTTACCCCATATCTCTAGCAGGTGTATAGGTGACAGGTTATCCCATATCTCTAGCAGGTGTAACTAGGTGACAGGTTTCCCCATTTCTCTAGCAGGTGTATAGGTGACAGGTTACCCCATATCTCTAGCAGGTGTAACTAGGTTACAGGTTACCCCATGTATCTAGCAGGTGTAACTAGGTGACAGTTACCCCATATCTCTAGCAGGTGTATAGGTGACAGGTTACCCCATATCTCTAGCAGGTGTAACTAGGTGACAGGTTACCCCATATCTCCAGCAGGTGTATAGGTGACAGGTTACCCCATATCTCTAGCAGGTGTAACTAGGTGACAGGTTACCCCATATCTCTAGCAGGTGTAACTAGGTGACAGGTTACCCCATATCTCTAGCAGGTGTATAGGTGACAGGTTACCCCATATCTCTAGCAGGTGTAACTAGGTGACAGGTTACCCCATATCTCTAGCAGGTGTAACTAGGTGACAGGTTCCCCCATATCTCTAGCAGGTGTAACTAGGTGACAGGTTACCCCATATCTCTAGCAGGTGTAACTAGGTGACAAGTTACCCCATATCTCTAGCAGGTGTGACTAGGTGACAGGCTACCCCATATCTGCAGCAGGTGTATAGGTGACAGGTTACCCCATATCTCCAGCAGGTGTATAGGTGACAGGTTACCCCATATCTCTTGTAGGTGTAACTAGGTGACAGGTTACCCCATATCTCTAGCAGGTGTATAGGTGACAGGTTATCCCATATCTCTAGCAGGTGTAACTAGGTGACAGGTTACCCCATATCTCTAGCAGGTGTATAGGTGACAGGTTACCCCATATCTCTAGCAGGTGTATAGGTGACAGGTTACCCCATATCTCTAGCAGGTGTAACTAGGTGACAGGTTACCCCATATCTCTAGCAGGTGTAACTAGGTGACAGGTTACCCCATATCTCTAGCAGGTGTAACTAGGTGACAGGTTACCCCATATCTCTAGCAGGTGTAACTAGGTGACAGGTTACCCCATATCTCTAGCAGGTGTGACTACGTGACAGGTTACCCCATATCTCTAGCAGGTTTAACTAGGTGACAGGTTACCCCATATCTCTAGCAGGTGTAACTAGGTGACAAGTTACCCCATATCTCTAGCAGGTGTAACTAGGTGACAGGTTACCCCATATCTCTAGCTGGTGTATAGGTGACAGGTTACCCCATATCTCTAGCAGGTGTAACTAGGTTACAGGTTACCCCATGTATCTAGCAGGTGTAACTAGGTGACAGGTTACCCCATATCTCTAGCAGGTGTATAGGTGACAGGTTACCCCATATCTCTAGCAGGTGTAACTAGGTGACAGGTTACCCCATATCTCCAGCAGGTGTATAGGTGACAGGTTACCCCATATCTCTAGCAGGTGTAACTAGGTGACAGGTTACCCCATATCTCTAGCAGGTGCAACTAGGTGACAGGTTACCCCATATCTCTAGCAGGTGTATAGGTGACAGGTTACCCCATATCTCTAGCAGGTGTAACTAGGTGACAGGTTACCCCATATCTCTAGCAGGTGTAACTAGGTGACAGGTTCCCCCATATCTCTAGCAGGTGTAACTAGGTGACAGGTTACCCCATATCTCTAGCAGGTGTAACTAGGTGACAAGTTACCCCATATCTCTAGCAGGTGTGACTAGGTGACAGGTTACCCCATATCTGCAGCAGGTGTATAGGTGACAGGTTACCCCATATCTCCAGCAGGTGTATAGGTGACAGGTTACCCCATATCTCTTGTAGGTGTAACTAGGTGACAGGTTACCCCATATCTCTAGCAGGTGTATAGGTGACAGGTTACCCCATATCTCTTGTAGGTGTAACTAGGTGACAGGTTACCCCATATCTCTAGCAGGTGTATAGGTGACAGGTTATCCCATATCTCTAGCAGGTGTAACTAGGTGACAGGTTTCCCCTTATCTCTAGCAGGTGTATAGGTGACAGGTTACCCCATATCTCTAGCAGGTGTAACTAGGTGACAGGTTACCCCATATCTCTAGCAGGTGTAATTAGGTGACAGGTTACCCCATATCTCTAGCAGGTGTAATTAGGTGACAGGTTACCCCATATCTCTAGCAGGTGTAACTAGGTGACAGGTTACCCCATATCTCTAGTAGGTGTATAGGTGACAGGTTACCCCATATCTCTAGCAGGTGTATAGGTGACAGGTTACCCCATATCTCTAGCAGGTGTATAGCTGAAAGGTTACCCCATATCTCTAGCAGGTGTAACTAGGTGACAGGTTACCCCATATCTCTAGCAGGTGTAACTAGGTGACAGGTTACCCCATATCTCTAGCAGGTGTAACTAGGTGACAGGTTACCCCATATCTCTAGCAGGTGTATAGGTGACAGGTTACCCCATATCTCTAGCAGGTGTATAGGTGACAGGTTACCCCATATCTCTAGCAGGTGTAACTAGGTGACAGGTTACCCCATATCTCTAGCAGGTGTAACTAGGTGACAGGTTACGCCATATCTCTAGCAGGTGTAACTAGGTGACAGGTTACCCCATATCTCTAGCAGGTGTAACTAGGTGACAGGTTACCCCATATCTCTAGCAGGTGTATAGGTGACAGGTTATCCCATATCTCTAGCAGGTGTAACTAGGTGACAGGTTTCCCCATATCTCTAGCAGGTGTATAGGTGACAGGTTACCCCATATCTCTAGCAGGTGTAACTAGGTTACAGGTTACCCCATGTATCTAGCAGGTGTAACTAGGTGACAGGTTACCCCATATCTCTAGCAGGTGTATAGGTGACAGGTTACCCCATATCTCTAGCAGGTGTAACTAGGTGACAGGTTACCCCATATCTCTAGCAGGTGTATAGGTGACAGGTTACCCCATATCTCTAGCAGGTGTAACTAGGTGACAGGTTACCCCATATCTCTAGCAGGTGTAACTAGGTGACAGGTTCCCCCATATCTCTAGCAGGTGTAACTAGGTGACAGGTTACCCCATATCTCTAGCAGGTGTAACTAGGTGACAAGTTTCCCCATATCTCTAGCAGGTGTAACTAGGTGACAGGTTACCCCATATCTGCAGCAGGTGTATAGGTGACAGGTTACCCCATATCTCCAGCAGGTGTATAGGTGACAGGTTACCCCATATCTCTTGTAGGTGTAACTAGGTGACAGGTTACCCCATATCTCTAGCAGGTGTAACTAGGTGACAGGTTACCCCATATCTCTAGCAGGTGTAACTGGTGACAGGTTACCCCATTTCTCTAGCAGGTGTAACTAGGTGACAGGTTACCCCATATCTCTAGCAGGTGTAGCTAGGTGACAGGTTACCTCATATCTCTAGCAGGTGTAACTAGGTGACAGGTTACCCCATATCTCTAGCAGGTGTAACTGGTGACAGGTTACCCCATTTCTCTAGCAGGTGTAACTAGGTGACAGGTTACCCCATATCTCTAGCAGGTGTAACTAGGTGACAGGTTACCTCATATCTCTAGCAGGTGTAACTAGGTGACAGGTTACCCCATATCTCCAGCAGGTGTAACTAGGTGACAGGTTACCCCATATCTCTAGCAGGTGTAACTAGGTGACAGGTTTCCCCATATCTCTAGCAGGTGTAACTAGGTTACCGGTTACCCCATATCTCCAGCAGGTGTATAGGTGACAGCTTACCCCATATCTCTAGCAGGTGTATAGGTGAAAGGTTACCCCATATCTCTAGCAGGTGTAACTAGGTGACAGGTTACCCCATATCTCTAGCAGGTGTAACTAGGTGACAGGTTACCCCATATCTCTAGCAGGTGTAACTAGGTGACAGGTTACCCCATATCTCTAGCAGGTGTATAGGTGACAGGTTACCCCATATCTCTAGCAGGTGTATAGGTGACAGGTTACCCCATATCTCTAGCAGGTGTAACTAGGTGACAGGTTACCCCATATCTTTAGCAGGTGTAACTAGGTGACAGGTTACGCCATATCTCTAGCAGGTGTAACTAGGTGACAGGTTACCCCATATCTCTAGCAGGTGTAACTAGGTGACAGGTTACCCCATATCTCTAGCAGGTGTATAGGTGACAGGTTATCCCATATCTCTAGCAGGTGTAACTAGGTGACAGGTTTCCCCATATCTCTAGCAGGTGTATAGGTGACAGGTTACCCCATATCTCTAGCAGGTGTAACTAGGTTACAGGTTACCCCATGTATCTAGCAGGTGTAACTAGGTGACAGGTTACCCGATATCTCTAGCAGGTGTATAGGTGACAGGTTACCCCATATCTCTAGCAGGTGTAACTAGGTGACAGGTTACCCCATATCTCTAGCAGGTGTAACTAGGTGACAGGTTACCCCATATCTCCAGCAGGTGTATAGGTGACAGGTTACCCCATATCTCTAGCAGGTGTAACTAGGTGACAGGTTACCCCATATCTCTAGCAGGTGCAACTAGGTGACAGGTTACCCCATATCTCTAGCAGGTATAACTAGGTGACAGGTTACCCCATATCTCTAGCAGGTGTATAGGTGACAGGTTACCCCATATCTCTAGCAGGTGTAACTAGGTGACAGGTTACCCCATATCTCTAGCAGGTGTAACTAGGTGACAGGTTCCCCCATATCTCTAGCAGGTGTAACTAGGTGACAGGTTACCCCATATCTCTAGCAGGTGTAACTAGGTGACAAGTTACCCCATATCTCTAGCAGGTGTGACTAGGTGACAGGTTACCCCATATCTGCAGCAGGTGTATAGGTGACAGGTTACCCCATATCTCCAGCAGGTGTATAGGTGACAGGTTACCCCATATCTCTTGTAGGTGTAACTAGGTGACAGGTTACCCCATATCTCTAGCAGGTGTATAGGTGACAGGTTATCCCATATCTCTAGCAGGTGGAACTAGGTGACAGGTTTCCCCATATCTCTAGCAGGTGTATAGGTGACAGGTTACCCCATATCTCTAGCAGGTGTATAGGTGACAGGTTACCCCATATCTCTAGCAGGTGTAACTAGGTGACAGGTTACCCCATATCTCTAGCAGGTGTAACTAGGTGACAGGTTACCCCATATCTCTAGCAGGTGTAACTAGGTGACAGGTTACCCCATTTCTCTAGCAGGTGTAACTAGGTGACAGGTTACCCCATATCTCTAGCAGGTGTGACTACGTGACAGGTTACCCCATATCTCTAGCAGGTGTAACTAGGTGACAGGTTACCCCATATCTCTAGCAGGTGTAACTAGGTGACAAGTTACCCCATATCTCTAGCAGGTGTAACTAGGTGACAGGTTACCCCATATCTCTAGCAGGTGTATAGGTGACAGGTTACCCCATATCTCTAGCAGGTGTAACTAGGTTACAGGTTACCCCATGTATCTAGCAGGTGTAACTAGGTGACAGGTTACCCCATATCTCTAGCAGGTGTATAGGTGACAGGTTACCCCATATCTCTAGCAGGTGTAACTAGGTGACAGGTTACCCCATATCTCCAGCAGGTGTATAGGTGACAGGTTACCCCATATCTCTAGCAGGTGTAACTAGGTGACAGGTTACCCCATATCTCTAGCAGGTGCAACTAGGTGACAGGTTACCCCATATCTCTAGCAGGTGTATAGGTGACAGGTTACCCCATATCTCTAGCAGGTGTAACTAGGTGACAGGTTACCCCATATCTCTAGCAGGTGTAACTAGGTGACAGGTTCCCCCATATCTCTAGCAGGTGTAACTAGGTGACAGGTTACCCCATATCTCTAGCAGGTGTAACTAGGTGACAAGTTACCCCATATCTCTAGCAGGTGTGACTAGGTGACAGGTTACCCCATATCTGCAGCAGGTGTATAGGTGACAGGTTACCCCATATCTCCAGCAGGTGTATAGGTGACAGGTTACCCCATATCTCTTGTAGGTGTAACTAGGTGACAGGTTACCCCATATCTCTAGCAGGTGTATAGGTGACAGGTTATCCCATATCTCTAGCAGGTGTAACTAGGTGACAGGTTACCCCATATCTCTAGCAGGTGTATAGGTGACAGGTTACCCCATATCTCTAGCAGGTGTATAGGTGACAGGTTACCCCATATCTCTAGCAGGTGTAACTAGGTGACAGGTTACCCCATATCTCTAGCAGGTGTAACTAGGTGACAGGTTACCCCATATCTCTAGCAGGTGTAACTAGGTGACAGGTTACCCCATATCTCTAGCAGGTGTAACTAGGTGACAGGTTACCCCATATCTCTAGCAGGTGTGACTACGTGACAGGTTACCCCATATCTCTAGCAGGTGTAACTAGGTGACAGGTTACCCCATATCTCTAGCAGGTGTAACTAGGTGACAAGTTACCCCATATCTCTAGCAGGTGTAACTAGGTGACAGGTTACCCCATATCTCTAGCAGGTGTAACTAGGTGACAGGTTACCCCATATCTCTAGCAGGTGTAACTAGGTGACAGGTTACGCCATATCTCTAGCAGGTGTAACTAGGTGACAGGTTACCCCATATCTCTAGTAGGTGTAACTAGGTGACAGGTTACCCCATATCTCCAGCAGGTGTATAGGTGACAGGTTACCCCATATCTCTAGCAGGTGTAACTAGGTGACAGGTTACCCCATATCTCTAGCAGGTGTATAGGTAACAGGTTACCCCATATCTCTAGCAGGTGTATAGGTGACAGGTTACCCCATATCTCTAGCAGGTGTAACTAGGTGACAGGTTACCCCATATCTCTAGCAGGTGTAATTAGGTGACAGGTTACCCCATATCTCTAGCAGGTGTAATTAGGTGACAGGTTACCCCATATCTCTAGCAGGTGTAACTAGGTGACAGGTTACCCCATATCTCTAGCAGGTGTATAGGTGACAGGTTACCCCATATCTCCAGCAGGTGTATAGGTGACAGGTTACCCCATATCTCTTGTAGGTGTAACTAGGTGACAGGTTACCCCATATCTCTAGCAGGTGTATAGGTGACAGGTTATCCCATATCTCTAGCAGGTGTAACTAGGTGACAGGTTACCCCATATCTCTAGCAGGTGTATAGGTGACAGGTTACCCCATATCTCTAGCAGGTGTATAGGTGACAGGTTACCCCATATCTCTAGCAGGTGTAACTAGGTGACAGGTTACCCCATATCTCTAGCAGGTGTAACTAGGTGACAGGTTACCCCATATCTCTAGCAGGTGTAACTAGGTGACAGGTTACCCCATATCTCTAGCAGGTGTAACTAGGTGACAGGTTACCCCATATCTCTAGCAGGTGTGACTACGTGACAGGTTACCCCATATCTCTAGCAGGTGTAACTAGGTGACAGGTTACCCCATATCTCTAGCAGGTGTAACTAGGTGACAAGTTACCCCATATCTCTAGCAGGTGTAACTAGGTGACAGGTTACCCCATATCTCTAGCAGGTGTAACTAGGTGACAGGTTACCCCATATCTCTAGCAGGTGTAACTAGGTGACAGGTTACGCCATATCTCTAGCAGGTGTAACTAGGTGACAGGTTACCCCATATCTCTAGTAGGTGTAACTAGGTGACAGGTTACCCCATATCTCCAGCAGGTGTATAGGTGACAGGTTACCCCATATCTCTAGCAGGTGTAACTAGGTGACAGGTTACCCCATATCTCTAGCAGGTGTAACAAGGTGACAGGTTACCCCATATCTCTAGCAGGTGTATAGGTAACAGGTTACCCCATATCTCTAGCAGGTGTATAGGTGACAGGTTACCCCATATCTCTAGCAGGTGTAACTAGGTGACAGGTTACCCCATATCTCTAGCAGGTGTAATTAGGTGACAGGTTACCCCATATCTCTAGCAGGTGTAATTAGGTGACAGGTTACCCCATATCTCTAGCAGGTGTAACTAGGTGACAGGTTACCCCATATCTCTAGCAGGTGTATAGGTGACAGGTTACCCCATATCTCTAGCAGGTGTATAGGTGACAGGTTACCCCATATCTCTAGCAGGTGTATAGCTGAAAGGTTACCCCATATCTCTAGCAGGTGTAACTAGGTGACAGGTTACCCCATATCTCTAGCAGGTGTAACTAGGTGACAGGTTACCCCATATCTCTAGCAGGTGTATAGGTGACAGGTTACCCCATATCTCTAGCAGGTGTATAGGTGACAGGTTACCCCATATCTCTAGCAGGTGTAACTAGGTGACAGGTTACCCCATATCTCTAGCAGGTGTAACTAGGTGACAGGTTACGCCATATCTCTAGCAGGTGTAACTAGGTGACAGGTTACCCCATATCTCTAGCAGGTGTAACTAGGTGACAGGTTCCCCCATATCTCTAGCAGGTGTAACTAGGTGACAGGTTACCCCATATCTCTAGCAGGTGTAACTAGGTGACAAGTTACCCCATATCTCTAGCAGGTGTGACTAGGTGACAGGTTACCCCATATCTGCCGCAGGTGTATAGGTGACAGGTTACCCCATATCTCCAGCAGGTGTATAGGTGACAGGTTACCCCATATCTCTTGTAGGTGTAACTAGGTGACAGGTTACCCCATATCTCTAGCAGGTGTATAGGTGACAGGTTATCCCATATCTCTAGCAGGTGTAACTAGGTGACAGGTTTCCCCATATCTCTAGCAGGTGTATAGGTGACAGGTTACCCCATATCTCTAGCAGGTGTATAGGTGACAGGTTACCCCATATCTCTAGCAGGTGTAACTAGGTGACAGGTTACCCCATATCTCTAGCAGGTGTAACTAGGTGACAGGTTACCCCATATCTCTAGCAGGTGTAACTAGGTGACAGGTTACCCCATATCTCTAGCAGGTGTAACTAGGTGACAGGTTACCCCATATCTCTAGCAGGTGTGACTACGTGACAGGTTACCCCATATCTCTAGCAGGTGTAACTAGGTGACAGGTTACCCCATATCTCTAGCAGGTGTAACTAGGTGACAAGTTACCCCATATCTCTAGCAGGTGTAACTAGGTGACAGGTTACCCCATATCTCTAGCAGGTGTATAGGTGACAGGTTACCCCATATCTCTAGCAGGTGTAACTAGGTTACAGGTTACCCCATGTATCTAGCAGGTGTAACTAGGTGACAGGTTACCCCATATCTCTAGCAGGTGTATAGGTGACAGGTTACCCCATATCTCTAGCAGGTGTAACTAGGTGACAGGTTACCCCATATCTCCAGCAGGTGTATAGGTGACAGGTTACCCCATATCTCTAGCAGGTGTAACTAGGTGACAGGTTACCCCATATCTCTAGCAGGTGCAACTAGGTGACAGGTTACCCCATATCTCTAGCAGGTGTATAGGTGACAGGTTACCCCATATCTCTAGCAGGTGTAACTAGGTGACAGGTTACCCCATATCTCTAGCAGGTGTAACTAGGTGACAGGTTCCCCCATATCTCTAGCAGGTGTAACTAGGTGACAGGTTACCCCATATCTCTAGCAGGTGTAACTAGGTGACAAGTTACCCCATATCTCTAGCAGGTGTGACTAGGTGACAGGTTACCCCATATCTGCAGCAGGTGTATAGGTGACAGGTTACCCCATATCTCCAGCAGGTGTATAGGTGACAGGTTACCCCATATCTCTTGTAGGTGTAACTAGGTGACAGGTTACCCCATATCTCTAGCAGGTGTATAGGTGACAGGTTATCCCATATCTCTAGCAGGTGTAACTAGGTGACAGGTTTCCCCATATCTCTAGCAGGTGTATAGGTGACAGGTTACCCCATATCTCTAGCAGGTGTATAGGTGACAGGTTACCCCATATCTCTAGCAGGTGTAACTAGGTGACAGGTTACCCCATATCTCTAGCAGGTGTAACTAGGTGACAGGTTACCCCATATCTCTAGCAGGTGTAACTAGGTGACAGGTTACCCCATATCTCTAGCAGGTGTAACTAGGTGACAGGTTACCCCATATCTCTAGCAGGTGTGACTACGTGACAGGTTACCCCATATCTCTAGCAGGTGTAACTAGGTGACAGGTTACCCCATATCTCTAGCAGGTGTAACTAGGTGACAAGTTACCCCATATCTCTAGCAGGTGTAACTAGGTGACAGGTTACCCCATATCTCTAGCAGGTGTAACTAGGTGACAGGTTACCCCATATCTCTAGCAGGTGTAACTAGGTGACAGGTTACCCCATATCTCTAGCAGGTGTAACTAGGTGACAGGTTACCCCATATCTCTAGTAGGTGTAACTAGGTGACAGGTTACCCCATATCTCCAGCAGGTGTATAGGTGACAGGTTACCCCATATCTCTAGCAGGTGTAACTAGGTGACAGGTTACCCCATATCTCTAGCAGGTGTAACTAGGTGACAGGTTACCCCATATCTCTAGCAGGTGTAACTAGGTGACAGGTTACCCCATATCTCTAGCAGGTGTAACAAGGTGACAGGTTACCCCATATCTCTAGCAGGTGTATAGGTAACAGGTTACCCCATATCTCTAGCAGGTGTAACTAGGTGACAGGTTACCCCATATCTCTAGCAGGTGTAACAAGGTGACAGGTTACCCCATATCTCTAGCAGGTGTATAGGTAACAGGTTACCCCATATCTCTAGCAGGTGTAACTAGGTGACAGGTTACCCCATATCTCTAGCAGGTGTAATTAGGTGACAGGTTACCCCATATCTCTAGCAGGTGTAATTAGGTGACAGGTTACCCCATATCTCTAGCAGGTGTAACTAGGTGACAGGTTACCCCATATCTCTAGTAGGTGTATAGGTGACAGGTTACCCCATATCTCTAGCAGGTGTATATGTGACAGGTTACACCATATCTCTAGCAGGTGTAACTAGGTGACAGGTTACCCCATATCTCTAGCAGGTGTAACTAGGTGACAGGTTACCCCATATCTCTAGCAGGTGTATAGGTGACAGGTTACCCCATATCTCTAGCAGGTGTATAGGTGACAGGTTACCCCATATCTCTAGCAGGTGTAACTAGGTGACAGGTTACCCCATATCTCTAGCAGGTGTATAGGTGACAGGTTACCCCATATCTCTAGCAGGTGTAACTAGGTGACAGGTTACCCCATGTCTCTAGCAGGTGTAACTAGGTGACAGGTTACCCCATATCTCTAGCAGGTGTATAGGTGACAGGTTACCCCATATCTCTAGCAGGTGTAACTAAGTGACAGGTTACCCCATATCTCTAGCAGGTGTAACTAGGTGACAGGTTACCCCATATCTCTAGCAGGTGTATAGGTGACAGGTTACCCCATATCTCTAGCAGGTGTAACTAGGTGACAGGTTACCTCATGTCTCTAGCAGGTGTAACTAGGTGACAGGTTACCCCATATCTCTAGCAGGTGTAACTAGGTGACAGGTTACCCCATATCTCTAGCAGGTGTATAGGTGACAGGTTACCCCATATCTCTAGCAGGTGTAACTAGGTGACAGGTTACCCCATATCTCTAGCAGGTATAACTAGGTGACAGGTTACCCCATATCTCTAACAGGTGTATAGGTGACAGGTTACCCCATATCTCTAGTAGGTGTGTAGGTGACAGGTTACCCCATATCTCTAGCAGGTGTATAGGTGACAGGTTACCCCATATCTCTAGCAGGTGTATAGGTGACAGGTTACCCCATATCTCTAGCAGGTGTATAGGTGACAGGTTACCCCATATCTCTAGCAGGTGTAACTAGGTGACAGGTTACCCCATATCTCTAGCAGGTGTAACTAGGTGACAAGTTACCCCATATCTCTAGCAGGTGTAACTAGGTGACAGGTTACCCCATATCTCTAGCAGGTGTATAGGTGACAGGTTACCCCATATCTCTAGCAGGTGTAACTAGGTGACAGGTTACCCCATATCTCTAGCAGGTGTAACTAGGTGACAAGTTACCCCATATCTCTAGCAGTTGTAACTAGGTGACAGGTTACCCCATATCTCTAGCAGGTGTAACTAGGTGACAGGTTACCCCATATCTCTAGCAGGTGTAACTAGGTGACAGGTTACCCCATATCTCTAGCAGGTGTAACTAGGTGACAGGTTACACCATATCTCTAGCAGGTGTAACTAGGTGACAGGTTACCCCATATCTCTAGCAGGTGTAACTAGGTGACAGGTTACCCCATATCTCTAGCAGGTGTAACTAGGTGACAGGTTACCCCATATCTCTAGCAGGTGTATAGGTAACAGGTTACCCCATATCTCTAGCAGGTGTAACTAGGTGACAGGTTACCCCATATCTCTAGCAGGTGTAATTAGGTGACAGGTTACCCCATATCTCTAGCAGGTGTAATTAGGTGACAGGTTACCCCATATCTCTAGCAGGTGTAACTAGGTGACAGGTTACCCCATATCTCTAGTAGGTGTATAGGTGACAGGTTACCCCATATCTCTAGCAGGTGTATATGTGACAGGTTACACCATATCTCTAGCAGGTGTAACTAGGTGACAGGTTACCCCATATCTCTAGCAGGTGTAACTAGGTGACAGGTTACCCCATATCTCTAGCAGGTGTATAGGTGACAGGTTACCCCATATCTCTAGCAGGTGTATAGGTGACAGGTTACCCCATATCTCTAGCAGGTGTAACTAGGTGACAGGTTACCCCATATCTCTAGCAGGTGTATAGGTGACAGGTTACCCCATATCTCTAGCAGGTGTAACTAGGTGACAGGTTACCCCATGTCTCTAGCAGGTGTAACTAGGTGACAGGTTACCCCATATCTCTAGCAGGTGTATAGGTGACAGGTTACCCCATATCTCTAGCAGGTGTAACTAAGTGACAGGTTACCCCATATCTCTAGCAGGTGTAACTAGGTGACAGGTTACCCCATATCTCTAGCAGGTGTATAGGTGACAGGTTACCCCATATCTCTAGCAGGTGTAACTAGGTGACAGGTTACCTCATGTCTCTAGCAGGTGTAACTAGGTGACAGGTTACCCCATATCTCTAGCAGGTGTAACTAAGTGACAGGTTACCCCATATCTCTAGCAGGTGTATAGGTGACAGGTTACCCCATATCTCTAGCAGGTGTAACTAGGTGACAGGTTACCCCATATCTCTAGCAGGTATAACTAGGTGACAGGTTACCCCATATCTCTAACAGGTGTATAGGTGACAGGTTACCCCATATCTCTAGTAGGTGTGTAGGTGACAGGTTACCCCATATCTCTAGCAGGTGTATAGGTGACAGGTTACCCCATATCTCTAGCAGGTGTATAGGTGACAGGTTACCCCATATCTCTAGCAGGTGTATAGGTGACAGGTTACCCCATATCTCTAGCAGGTGTAACTAGGTGACAGGTTACCCCATATCTCTAGCAGGTGTAACTAGGTGACAAGTTACCCCATATCTCTAGCAGGTGTAACTAGGTGACAGGTTACCCCATATCTCTAGCAGGTGTATAGGTGACAGGTTACCCCATATCTCTAGCAGGTGTAACTAGGTGACAGGTTACCCCATATCTCTAGCAGGTGTAACTAGGTGACAAGTTACCCCATATCTCTAGCAGTTGTAACTAGGTGACAGGTTACCCCATATCTCTAGCAGGTGTAACTAGGTGACAGGTTACCCCATATCTCTAGCAGGTGTAACTAGGTGACAGGTTACCCCATATCTCTAGCAGGTGTAACTAGGTGACAGGTTACACCATATCTCTAGCAGGTGTAACTAGGTGACAGGTTACCCCATATCTCTAGCAGGTGTAACTAGGTGACAGGTTACCCCATATCTCTAGCAGGTGTAACTAGGTGACAGGTTACCCCATATCTCTAGCAGGTGTAACTAGGTAACAGGTTACCCCATATCTCCAGCAGGTGTATAGGTGACAGGTTACCCCATATCTCTAGCAGGTGTAACTAGGTGACAGGTTACCCCATATCTCCAGGAAGTGTATAGGTGACAGGTTACCCCATATCTCTAGCAGGTGTATAGGTGACAGGTTACCCCATATCTCTAGCAGGTGTAACTAGGTGACAGGTTACCCCATATCTCTAGCAGGTGTATAGGTGACAGGTTACCCCATATCTCTAGCAGGTGTAATTAGGTGACAGGTTACCCCATATCTCTAGCAGGTGTAACTAGGTGACAGGTTACCCCATATCTCTAGTAGGTGTATAGGTGACAGGTTACCCCATATCTCTAGCAGGTGTATAGCTGACAGGTTACACCATATCTCTAGCAGGTGTAACTACGTGACAGGTTACCCCATATCTCTTGCAGGTGTAACTAGGTGACATGTTACCCCATATCTCTAGCAGGTGTATAGGTGACAGGTTACCCCATATCTCTAGCAGGTGTAACTAGGTGACAGGTTACCCCATATCTCTAGCAGGTGTAACTAGGTGACAGGTTACCCCATATCTCTAGCAGGTGTATAGGTGACAGGTTACCCCATATCTCTAGCAGGTGTATAGGTGACAGGTTACCCCATATCTCTAGCAGGTGTAACTAGGTGACAGGTTACCCCATATCTCTAGCAGGTGTATAGGTGACAGGTTACCCCATATCTCTAGCAGGTGTAACTAGGTGACAGGTTACCTCATGTCTCTAGCAGGTGTAACTAGGTGACAGGTTACCCCATATCTGTAGCAGGTGTATAGGTGACAGGTTACCCCATATCTCTAGCAGGTGTAACTAGGTGACAGGTTACCCCATATCTCTAGCAGGTGTAACTAGGTGACAGGTTACCCCATATCTCTAGCAGGTGTAACTAGGTGACAGGTTACCCCATATCTCTAGCAGGTGTAACTAGGTGACAGGTTACCCCATATCTCTAGCAGGTGTAACTAGGTGACAGGTTACCCCATATCTCTAGCAGGTGTAACTAGGTGACAGGTTACACCATATCTCTAGCAGGTGTAACTAGGTGAAAGGTTACCCCATATCTCTAGCAGGTGTATAGGTGAAAGGTTACCCCATATCTCTAGCAGGTATAACTAGGTGACAGGTTACCCCATATCTCTAGCAGGTGTATAGATGACAGGTTACCCCATATCTCTTGCAGGTGTAACTAGGTGACAGGTTACCCCATATCTCTAGCAGGTGTGACTTGGTGACAGGTTACCCCATATCTCTAGCAGGTGTAACTAGGTGACAGGTTACACCATATCTCTAGCAGGTGTAACTAGGTGACAGGTTACCCCATATCTCTAGCAGGTGTAACTAGGTGACAGGTTACCCCATATCTCTAGCAGGTGTAACTAGGTGACAGGTTACCCCATATCTCTAGCAGGTGTGACTAGGTAACAGGTTACCCCATATCTCCAGCACGTGTATAGGTGACAGGTTACCCCATATCTCTAGCAGGTGTAACTAGGTGACAGGTTACCCCATATCTCTAGCACGTGTAACTAGGTGACAGGTTACCCCATATCTCCAGCAGGTGTATAGGTGACAGGTTACCCCATATCTCTAGCAGGTGTATAGGTGACAGGTTACCCCATATCTCTAGCAGGTGTAACTAGGTGACAGGTTACCCCATATCTCTAGCAGGTGTATAGGTGACAGGTTACCCCATATCTCTAGCAGGTGTAACTAGGTGACAGGTTACCCCATATCTCTAGCAGGTGTAACTAGGTGACAGGTTACCCCATATCTCTAGCAGGTGTAACTAGGTGACAGGTTACCCCATATCTCTAGCAGGTGTATAGGTGACAGGTTACCCCATATCTCTAGCAGGTGTAACTAGGTGACAGGTTACCCCATATCTCTAGCAGGTGTAACTAGGTGACAAGTTACCCCATATCTCTAGCAGGTGTAACTAGGTGACAGGTTACCCCATATCTCTAGGAGGTGTAACTAGGCGACAGGTTACCCCATATCTCTAGCAGGTGTATAGGTGACAGGTTACCCCATATCTCTAGCAGGTGTAACTAGGTGACAGGTTACCCCATATCTCTAGCAGGTGTAATTAGGTGACAGGTTACCCCATATCTCTAGCAGGTGTAACTAGGTGACAGGTTACCCCATATCTCTAGCAGGTGTAACTAGGTGACAGGTTACCCCATATCTCTAGCAGGTGTAACTAGGTGACAGGTTACCCCATATCTCTAGCAGGTGTATAGGTGACAGGTTACCCCATATCTCTAGCAGGTGTAACTAGGTGACAGGTTACCCCATATCTCTAGCAGGTGTAACTAGGTG
Organism: Telmatherina bonti; assembly: GCF_933228915.1. Lineage (NCBI taxonomy): Eukaryota > Metazoa > Chordata > Actinopteri > Atheriniformes > Telmatherinidae > Telmatherina > Telmatherina bonti. The sequence continues at coordinate 1,766,207 of NC_136611.1, read as the reverse complement.
ACAGGTTACCCCATATCTCAGCAGGTGTAACTAGGTGACAGGTTACCCCATATCTCTAGCAGATGTATAGGTGACAGGTTACCCCATATCTCTAGCAGGTGTAACTAGGTGACAGGGTACCCCATATCTCTAGCAGGTGTATAGGTGACAGGTTACCCCATATCTCTAGCAGGTGTATAGGTGACAGGTTACCCCATATCTCTAGCAGGTGTAACTAGGTGACAGGTTACGCCATATCTCTAGCAGGTGTAACTAGGTGACAGGTTACCCCATATCTCAGCAGGTGTAACTAGGTGACAGGTTACCCCATATCTCTAGCAGATGTATAGGTGACAGGTTACCCCATATCTCTAGCAGGTGTAACTAGGTGACAGGTTACCTAATGTCTCTAGCAGGTGTAACTAGGTGACAGGTTACCCCATATCTCTAGCAGGTGTATAGGTGACAGGTTACCCCATATCTCTAGCAGGTGTAACTAGGTGACAGGTTACCCCATATTTCTAGCAGGTGTATAGGTGACAGGTTACCCCATATCTCTAGCAGGTGTAACTAGGTGACAGGTTACCCCATATCTCTAGCAGGTGTAACTAGGTGACAGGTTACCCCATATCTCTAGCAGGTGTAACTAGGTGACAGGTTACCCCATATCTCTAGCAGGTGTATAGGTGACAGGTTACCCCATATCTCTAGCAGGTGTAACTAGGTGACAGGTTACCCCATATCTCTAGCAGGTGTAACTAGGTGACAGGTTACCCCATATCTCTAGCAGGTGTATAGGTGACAGGTTACCCCATATCTCTAGCAGGTGTAACTAGGTGACAGGTTACCCCATATCTCTAGCAGGTCTAACTAGGTGACAGGTTACCCCATATCTCTAGCAGGTGTAACTAGGTGACAGGTTACCCCATATCTCTAGCAGGTGTATAGGTGACAGGTTACCCCATATCTCTAGCAGGTGTAACTAGGTGACAGGTTACCCCATAGCTCTAGCAGGTGTAACTAGGTGACAAGTTACCCCATATCTCTAGCAGTTGTAACTAGGTGACAGGTTACCCCATATCTCTAGCAGGTGTAACTCGGTGACAGGTTACCCCATATCTCTAGCAGGTGTAACTAGGTGACAGGTTACCCCATATCTCTAGCAGGTGTAACTAGGTGACAGGTTACACCATATCTCTAGCAGGTGTAACTAGGTGACAGGTTACCCCATATCTCTAGCAGGTGTAACTAGGTGACAGGTTACCCCATATCTCTAGCAGGTGTAACTAGGTGACAGGTTACCCCATATCTCTAGCAGGTGTAACTAGGTGACAAGTTACCCCATATCTCTAGCAGGTGTGACTAGGTGACAGGTTACCCCATATCTGCAGCAGGTGTATAGGTGACAGGTTACCCCATATCTCCAGCAGGTGTATAGGTGACAGGTTACCCCATATCTCTTGTAGGTGTAACTAGGTGACAGGTTACCCCATATCTCTAGCAGGTGTATAGGTGACAGGTTATCCCATATCTCTAGCAGGTGTAACTAGGTGACAGGTTTCCTCATATCTCTAGCAGGTGTATAGGTGACAGGTTACCCCATATCTCTAGCAGGTGTATAGGTGACAGGTTACCCCATATCTCTAGCAGGTGTAACTAGGTGACAGGTTACCCCATATCTCTAGCAGGTGTAACTAGGTGACAGGTTACCCCATATCTCTAGCAGGTGTAACTAGGTGACAGGTTACCCCATATCTCTAGCAGGTGTAACTCGGTGACAGGTTACCCCATATCTCTAGCAGGTGTGACTACGTGACAGGTTACCCCATATCTCTTGCAGGTGTAACTAGGTGACAGGTTACCCCATATCTCTAGCAGGTGTAACTAGGTGACAAGTTACCCAATATCTCTAGCAGGTGTAACTAGGTGACAGGTTACCCCATATCTCTAGCAGGTGTAACTAGGTGACAGGTTACCCCATATCACTAGCAGGTGTAACTAGGTGACAGGTTACGCCATATCTCTAGCAGGTGTAACTAGGTGACAGGTTACCCCATATCTCTAGTAGGTGTAACTAGGTGACAGGTTACCCCATATCTCCAGCAGGTGTATAGGTGACAGGTTACCCCATATCTCTAGCAGGTGTAACTAGGTGACAGGTTACCCCATATCTCTAGCAGGTGTAACTAGGTGACAGGTTACCCCATATCTCTAGCAGGTGTAACTAGGTGACAGGTTACCCCATATCTCTAGTAGGTGTAACTAGGTGACAGGTTACCCCATATCTCCAGCAGGTGTATAGGTGACAGGTTACCCCATATCTCTAGCAGGTGTAACTAGGTGACAGGTTACCCCATATCTCTAGCAGGTGTAACTAGGTGACAGGTTACCCCATATCTCTAGCAGGTGTAACTAGGTGACAGGTTACCCCATATCTCTAGCAGGTGTAACAAGGTGACAGGTTACCCCATATCTCTAGCAGGTGTATAGGTAACAGGTTACCCCATATCTCTAGCAGGTGTATAGGTGACAGGTTACCCCATATCTCTAGCAGGTGTAACTAGGTGACAGGTTACCCCATATCTCTAGCAGGTGTAATTAGGTGACAGGTTACCCCATATCTCTAGCAGGTGTAATTAGGTGACAGGTTACCCCATATCTCTAGCAGGTGTAACTAGGTGACAGGTTACCCCATATCTCTAGTAGGTGTATAGGTGACAGGTTACCCCATATCTCTAGCAGGTGTATAGGTGACAGGTTACACCATATCTCTAGCAGGTGTAACTAGGTGACAGGTTACACCATATCTCTAGCAGGTGTAACTAGGTGACAGGTTACCCCATATCTCTAGCAGGTGTAACTAGGTGACAGGTTACCCCATATCTCTAGCAGGTGTATAGGTGACAGGTTACCCCATATCTCTAGCAGGTGTAACTAGGTGACAGGTTACCCCATATCTCTAGCAGGTGTAACTAGGTGACAAGTTACCCCATATCTCTAGCAGGTGTAACTAGGTGACAGGTTACCCCATATCTCTAGGAGGTGTAACTAGGCGACAGGTTACCCCATATCTCTAGCAGGTGTATAGGTGACAGGTTACCCCATATCTCTAGCAGGTGTAACTAGGTGACAGGTTACCCCATATCTCTAGCAGGTGTAATTAGGTGACAGGTTACCCCATATCTCTAGCAGGTGTAACTAGGTGACAGGTTACCCCATATCTCTAGCAGGTGTAACTAGGTGACAGGTTACCCCATATCTCTAGCAGGTGTAACTAGGTGACAGGGTACCCCATATCTCTAGCAGGTGTATAGGTGACAGGTTACCCCATATCTCTAGCAGGTGTATAGGTGACAGGTTACCCCATATCTCTAGCAGGTGTAACTAGGTGACAGGTTACCCCATATCTCTAGCAGGTGTAACTAGGTGACAGGTTACCCCATATCTCAGCAGGTGTAACTAGGTGACAGGTTACCCCATATCTCTAGCAGATGTATAGGTGACAGGTTACCCCATATCTCTAGCAGGTGTAACTAGGTGACAGGTTACCTAATGTCTCTAGCAGGTGTAACTAGGTGACAGGTTACCCCATATCTCTAGCAGGTGTATAGGTGACAGGTTACCCCATATCTCTAGCAGGTGTAACTAGGTGACAGGTTACCCCATATCTCTAGCAGGTGTAACTAGGTGACAGGTTACCCCATATTTCTAGCAGGTGTATAGGTGACAGGTTACCCCATATCTCTAGCAGGTGTAACTAGGTGACAGGTTACCCCATATCTCTAGCAGGTGTAACTAGGTGACAGGTTACCCCATATCTCTAGCAGGTGTAACTAGGTGACAGGTTACCCCATATCTCTAGCAGGTGTATAGGTGACAGGTTACCCCATATCTCTAGCAGGTGTAACTAGGTGACAGGTTACCCCATATCTCTAGCAGGTGTAACTAGGTGACAGGTTACCCCATATCTCTAGCAGGTGTATAGGTGACAGGTTACCCCATATCTCTAGCAGGTGTAACTAGGTGACAGGTTACCCCATATCTCTAGCAGGTCTAACTAGGTGACAGGTTACCCCATATCTCTAGCAGGTGTAACTAGGTGACAGGTTACCCCATATCTCTAGCAGGTGTATAGGTGACAGGTTACCCCATATCTCTAGCAGGTGTAACTAGGTGACAGGTTACCCCATATCTCTAGCAGGTGTAACTAGGTGACAAGTTACCCCATATCTCTAGCAGTTGTAACTAGGTGACAGGTTACCCCATATCTCTAGCAGGTGTAACTAGGTGACAGGTTACCCCATATCTCTAGCAGGTGTAACTAGGTGACAGGTTACCCCATATCTCTAGCAGGTGTAACTAGGTGACAGGTTACACCATATCTCTAGCAGGTGTAACTAGGAGACAGGTTACCCCATATCTCTAGCAGGTGTAACTAGGTGACAGGTTACCCCATATCTCTAGCAGGTGTAACTAGGTGACAGGTTACCCCATATCTCTAGCAGGTGTAACTAGGTGACAGGTTACCCCATATCTCTAGCAGGTGTAACTAGGTGACAAGTTACCCCATATCTCTAGCAGGTGTGACTAGGTGACAGGTTACCCCATATCTGCAGCAGGTGTATAGGTGACAGGTTACCCCATATCTCCAGCAGGTGTATAGGTGACAGGTTACCCCATATCTCTTGTAGGTGTAACTAGGTGACAGGTTACCCCATATCTCTAGCAGGTGTATAGGTGACAGGTTATCCCATATCTCTAGCAGGTGTAACTAGGTGACAGGTTTCCTCATATCTCTAGCAGGTGTATAGGTGACAGGTTACCCCATATCTCTAGCAGGTGTATAGGTGACAGGTTACCCCATATCTCTAGCAGGTGTAACTAGGTGACAGGTTACCCCATATCTCTAGCAGGTGTAACTAGGTGACAGGTTACCCCATATCTCTAGCAGGTGTAACTAGGTGACAGGTTACCCCATATCTCTAGCAGGTGTAACTAGGTGACAGGTTACCCCATATCTCTAGCAGGTGTGACTACGTGACAGGTTACCCCATATCTCTAGCAGGTGTAACTAGGTGACAGGTTACCCCATATCTCTAGCAGGTGTAACTAGGTGACAAGTTACCCAATATCTCTAGCAGGTGTAACTAGGTGACAGGTTACCCCATATCTCTAGCAGGTGTAACTAGGTGACAGGTTACCCCATATCACTAGCAGGTGTAACTAGGTGACAGGTTACGCCATATCTCTAGCAGGTGTAACTAGGTGACAGGTTACCCCATATCTCTAGTAGGTGTAACTAGGTGACAGGTTACCCCATATCTCCAGCAGGTGTATAGGTGACAGGTTACCCCATATCTCTAGCAGGTGTAACTAGGTGACAGGTTACCCCATATCTCTAGCAGGTGTAACTAGGTGACAGGTTACCCCATATCTCTAGCAGGTGTAACTAGGTGACAGGTTACCCCATATCTCTAGTAGGTGTAACTAGGTGACAGGTTACCCCATATCTCCAGCAGGTGTATAGGTGACAGGTTACCCCATATCTCTAGCAGGTGTAACTAGGTGACAGGTTACCCCATATCTCTAGCAGGTGTAACTAGGTGACAGGTTACCCCATATCTCTAGCAGGTGTAACTAGGTGACAGGTTACCCCATATGTCTAGCAGGTGTAACAAGGTGACAGGTTACCCCATATCTCTAGCAGGTGTATAGGTAACAGGTTACCCCATATCTCTAGCAGGTGTATAGGTGACAGGTTACCCCATATCTCTAGCAGGTGTAACTAGGTGACAGGTTACCCCATATCTCTAGCAGGTGTAATTAGGTGACAGGTTACCCCATATCTCTAGCAGGTGTAATTAGGTGACAGGTTACCCCATATCTCTAGCAGGTGTAACTAGGTGACAGGTTACCCCATATCTCTAGTAGGTGTATAGGTGACAGGTTACCCCATATCTCTAGCAGGTGTATAGGTGACAGGTTACACCATATCTCTAGCAGGTGTAACTAGGTGACAGGTTACCCCATATCTCTAGCAGGTGTAACTAGGTGACAGGTTACCCCATATCTCTAGCAGGTGTATAGGTGACAGGTTACCCCATATCTCTAGCAGGTGTATAGGTGACAGGTTACCCCATATCTCTAGCAGGTGTAACTAGGTGACAGGATACCCCATATCTCTAGCAGGTGTATAGGTGACAGGTTACCCCATATCTCTAGCAGGTGTAACTAGGTGACAGGTTACCCCATGTCTCTAGCAGGTGTAACTAGGTGACAGGTTACCCCATATCTCTAGCAGGTGTATAGGTGACAGGTTACCCCATATCTCTAGCAGGTGTAACTAAGTGACAGGTTACCCCATATCTCTAGCAGGTGTAACTAGGTGACAAGTTACCCCATATCTCTAGCAGGTGTATAGGTGACAGGTTACCCCATATCTCTAGCAGGTGTAACTAGGTGACAGGTTACCCCATATCTCTAGCAGGTGTAACTAGGTGACAGGTTACCCCATATCTCTAGCAGGTGTAACTAGGTGACAGGTTACCCCATATCTCTAGCAGGTGTATAGGTGACAGGTTACCCCATATCTCTAGCAGGTGTAACTAGGTGACAGGATACCCCATATCTCTAGCAGGTGTATAGGTGACAGGTTACCCCATATCTCTAGCAGGTGTAACTAGGTGACAGGTTACCCCATGTCTCTAGCAGGTGTAACTAGGTGACAGGTTACCCCATATCTCTAGCAGGTGTATAGGTGACAGGTTACCCCATATCTCTAGCAGGTGTAACTAAGTGACAGGTTACCCCATATCTCTAGCAGGTGTAACTAGGTGACAAGTTACCCCATATCTCTAGCAGGTGTATAGGTGACAGGTTACCCCATATCTCTAGCAGGTGTAACTAGGTGACAGGTTACCCCATATCTCTAGCAGGTGTAACTAGGTGACAGGTTACCCCATATCTCTAGCAGGTGTAACTAGGTGACAGGTTACCCCATATCTCTAGCAGGTGTATAGGTGACAGGTTACCCCATATCTCTAGCAGGTGTAACTAGGTGACAGGTTACCCCATATCTCTAGCAGGTATAACTAGGTGACAGGTTACCCCATATCTCTACCAGGTGTATAGGTGACAGGTTACCCCATATCTCTAGTAGGTGTGTAGGTGACAGGTTACCCCATATCTCTAGCAGGTGTAACTAGGTGACAGGATACCCCATATCTCTAGCAGGTGTATAGGTGACAGGTTACCCCATATCTCTAGCAGGTGTAACTAGGTGACAGGTTACCCCATGTCTCTAGCAGGTGTAACTAGGTGACAGGTTACCCCATATCTCTAGCAGGTGTATAGGTGACAGGTTACCCCATATCTCTAGCAGGTGTAACTAAGTGACAGGTTACCCCATATCTCTAGCAGGTGTAACTAGGTGACAAGTTACCCCATATCTCTAGCAGGTGTATAGGTGACAGGTTACCCCATATCTCTAGCAGGTGTAACTAGGTGACAGGTTACCCCATATCTCTAGCAGGTGTAACTAGGTGACAGGTTACCCCATATCTCTAGCAGGTGTATAGGTGACAGGTTACCCCATATCTCTAGCAGGTGTAACTAGGTGACAGGTTACCCCATATCTCTAGCAGGTGTAACTAGGTGACAGGTTACCCCATATCTCTAGCAGGTGTAACTAGGTGACAGGTTACCCCATATCTCTAGCAGGTGTAACTAGGTGACAGGTTACCCCATATCTCTAGCAGGTGTGACTACGTGACAGGTTACCCCATATCTCTAGCAGGTGTAACTAGGTGACAGGTTACCCCATATCTCTAGCAGGTGTAACTAGGTGACAAGTTACCCAATATCTCTAGCAGGTGTAACTAGGTGACAGGTTACCCCATATCTCTAGCAGGTGTAACTAGGTGACAGGTTACCCCATATCACTAGCAGGTGTAACTAGGTGACAGGTTACGCCATATCTCTAGCAGGTGTAACTAGGTGACAGGTTACCCCATATCTCTAGTAGGTGTAACTAGGTGACAGGTTACCCCATATCTCCAGCAGGTGTATAGGTGACAGGTTACCCCATATCTCTAGCAGGTGTAACTAGGTGACAGGTTACCCCATATCTCTAGCAGGTGTAACTAGGTGACAGGTTACCCCATATCTCTAGCAGGTGTAACTAGGTGACAGGTTACCCCATATCTCTAGTAGGTGTAACTAGGTGACAGGTTACCCCATATCTCCAGCAGGTGTATAGGTGACAGGTTACCCCATATCTCTAGCAGGTGTAACTAGGTGACAGGTTACCCCATATCTCTAGCAGGTGTAACTAGGTGACAGGTTACCCCATATCTCTAGCAGGTGTAACTAGGTGACAGGTTACCCCATATCTCTAGCAGGTGTAACAAGGTGACAGGTTACCCCATATCTCTAGCAGGTGTATAGGTAACAGGTTACCCCATATCTCTAGCAGGTGTATAGGTGACAGGTTACCCCATATCTCTAGCAGGTGTAACTAGGTGACAGGTTACCCCATATCTCTAGCAGGTGTAATTAGGTGACAGGTTACCCCATATCTCTAGCAGGTGTAATTAGGTGACAGGTTACCCCATATCTCTAGCAGGTGTAACTAGGTGACAGGTTACCCCATATCTCTAGTAGGTGTATAGGTGACAGGTTACCCCATATCTCTAGCAGGTGTATAGGTGACAGGTTACACCATATCTCTAGCAGGTGTAACTAGGTGACAGGTTACCCCATATCTCTAGCAGGTGTAACTAGGTGACAGGTTACCCCATATCTCTAGCAGGTGTATAGGTGACAGGTTACCCCATATCTCTAGCAGGTGTATAGGTGACAGGTTACCCCATATCTCTAGCAGGTGTAACTAGGTGACAGGATACCCCATATCTCTAGCAGGTGTATAGGTGACAGGTTACCCCATATCTCTAGCAGGTGTAACTAGGTGACAGGTTACCCCATGTCTCTAGCAGGTGTAACTAGGTGACAGGTTACCCCATATCTCTAGCAGGTGTATAGGTGACAGGTTACCCCATATCTCTAGCAGGTGTAACTAAGTGACAGGTTACCCCATATCTCTAGCAGGTGTAACTAGGTGACAAGTTACCCCATATCTCTAGCAGGTGTATAGGTGACAGGTTACCCCATATCTCTAGCAGGTGTAACTAGGTGACAGGTTACCCCATATCTCTAGCAGGTGTAACTAGGTGACAGGTTACCCCATATCTCTAGCAGGTGTAACTAGGTGACAGGTTACCCCATATCTCTAGCAGGTGTATAGGTGACAGGTTACCCCATATCTCTAGCAGGTGTAACTAGGTGACAGGATACCCCATATCTCTAGCAGGTGTATAGGTGACAGGTTACCCCATATCTCTAGCAGGTGTAACTAGGTGACAGGTTACCCCATGTCTCTAGCAGGTGTAACTAGGTGACAGGTTACCCCATATCTCTAGCAGGTGTATAGGTGACAGGTTACCCCATATCTCTAGCAGGTGTAACTAAGTGACAGGTTACCCCATATCTCTAGCAGGTGTAACTAGGTGACAAGTTACCCCATATCTCTAGCAGGTGTATAGGTGACAGGTTACCCCATATCTCTAGCAGGTGTAACTAGGTGACAGGTTACCCCATATCTCTAGCAGGTGTAACTAGGTGACAGGTTACCCCATATCTCTAGCAGGTGTAACTAGGTGACAGGTTACCCCATATCTCTAGCAGGTGTATAGGTGACAGGTTACCCCATATCTCTAGCAGGTGTAACTAGGTGACAGGTTACCCCATATCTCTAGCAGGTATAACTAGGTGACAGGTTACCCCATATCTCTACCAGGTGTATAGGTGACAGGTTACCCCATATCTCTAGTAGGTGTGTAGGTGACAGGTTACCCCATATCTCTAGCAGGTGTAACTAGGTGACAGGATACCCCATATCTCTAGCAGGTGTATAGGTGACAGGTTACCCCATATCTCTAGCAGGTGTAACTAGGTGACAGGTTACCCCATGTCTCTAGCAGGTGTAACTAGGTGACAGGTTACCCCATATCTCTAGCAGGTGTATAGGTGACAGGTTACCCCATATCTCTAGCAGGTGTAACTAAGTGACAGGTTACCCCATATCTCTAGCAGGTGTAACTAGGTGACAAGTTACCCCATATCTCTAGCAGGTGTATAGGTGACAGGTTACCCCATATCTCTAGCAGGTGTAACTAGGTGACAGGTTACCCCATATCTCTAGCAGGTGTAACTAGGTGACAGGTTACCCCATATCTCTAGCAGGTGTAACTAGGTGACAGGTTACCCCATATCTCTAGCAGGTGTATAGGTGACAGGTTACCCCATATCTCTAGCAGGTGTAACTAGGTGACAGGATACCCCATATCTCTAGCAGGTGTATAGGTGACAGGTTACCCCATATCTCTAGCAGGTGTAACTAGGTGACAGGTTACCCCATGTCTCTAGCAGGTGTAACTAGGTGACAGGTTACCCCATATCTCTAGCAGGTGTATAGGTGACAGGTTACCCCATATCTCTAGCAGGTGTAACTAAGTGACAGGTTACCCCATATCTCTAGCAGGTGTAACTAGGTGACAAGTTACACCATATCTCTAGCAGGTGTATAGGTGACAGGTTACCCCATATCTCTAGCAGGTGTAACTAGGTGACAGGTTACCCCATATCTCTAGCAGGTGTAACTAGGTGACAGGTTACCCCATATCTCTAGCAGGTGTAACTAGGTGACAGGTTACCCCATATCTCTAGCAGGTGTATAGGTGACAGGTTACCCCATATCTCTAGCAGGTGTAACTAGGTGACAGGTTACCCCATATCTCTAGCAGGTATAACTAGGTGACAGGTTACCCCATATCTCTAACAGGTGTATAGGTGACAGGTTACCCCATATCTCTAGTAGGTGTGTAGGTGACAGGTTACCCCATATCTCTACCAGGTGTATAGGTGACAGGTTACCCCATATCTCTAGCAGGTGTATAGGTGACAGGTTACCCCATATCTCTAGCAGGTGTATAGGTGACAGGTTACCCCATATCTCTAGCAGGTGTAACTAGGTGACAGGTTACCCCATATCTCTAGCAGGTGTAACTAGGTGACAAGTTACCCCATATCTCTAGCAGTTGTAACTAGGTGACAGGTTACCCCATATCTCTAGCAGGTGTATAGGTGATAGGTTACCCCATATCTCTAGCAGGTGTAACTAGGTGACAGGTTACCCCATATCTCTAGCAGGTGTAACTAGGTGACAAGTTACCCCATATCTCTAGCAGTTGTAACTAGGTGACAGGTTACCCCATATCTCTAGCAGGTGTAACTAGGTGACAGGTTACCCCATATCTCTAGCAGGTGTAACTAGGTGACAGGTTACCCCATATCTCTAGCAGGTGTAACTAGGTGACAGGTTACACCATATCTCTAGCAGGTGTAACTAGGTGACAGGTTACCCCATATCTCTAGCAGGTGTAACTAGGTGACAGGTTACCCCATATCTCTAGCAGGTGTAACTAGGTGACAGGTTACCCCATATCTCTAGCAGGTGTAACTAGGTAAAAGGTTACCCCATATCTCCAGCAGGTGTATAGGTGACAGGTTACCCCATATCTCTAGCAGGTGTAACTAGGTGACAGGTTACCCCATATCTCCAGCAGGTGTATAGGTGACAGGTTACCCCATATCTCTAGCAGGTGTATAGGTGACAGGTTACCCCATATCTCTAGCAGGTGTAACTAGGTGACAGGTTACCCCATATCTCTAGCAGGTGTATAGGTGACAGGTTACCCCATATCTCTAGCAGGTGTAATTAGGTGACAGGTTACCCCATATCTCTAGCAGGTGTAACTAGGTGACAGGTTACCCCATATCTCTAGCAGGTGTATAGGTGACAGGTTACCCCATATCTCTAGCAGGTGTATAGCTGACAGGTTACACCATATCTCTAGCAGGTGTAACTACGTGACAGGTTACCCCATATCTCTAGCAGGTGTAACTAGGTGACATGTTACCCCATATCTCTAGCAGGTGTATAGGTGACAGGTTACCCCATATCTCTAGCAGGTGTAACTAGGTGACAGGTTACCCCATATCTCTAGCAGGTGTAACTAGGTGACAGGTTACCCCATATCTCTAGCAGGTGTATAGGTGACAGGTTACCCCATATCTCTAGCAGGTGTATAGGTGACAGGTTACCCCATATCTCTAGCAGGTGTAACTAGGTGACAGGTTACCCCATATCTCTAGCAGGTGTATAGGTGACAGGTTACCCCATATCTCTAGCAGGTGTAACTAGGTGACAGGTTACCTCATGTCTCTAGCAGGTGTAACTAGGTGACAGGTTACCCCATATCTGTAGCAGGTGTATAGGTGACAGGTTACCCCATATCTCTAGCAGGTGTAACTAGGTGACAGGTTACCCCATATCTCTAGCAGGTGTAACTAGGTGACAGGTTACCCCATATCTCTAGCAGGTGTAACTAGGTGACAGGTTACCCCATATCTCTAGCAGGTGTAACTAGGTGACAGGTTACCCCATATCTCTAGCAGGTGTAACTAGGTGAAAGGTTACCCCATATCTCTAGCAGGTGTATAGGTGAAAGGTTACCCCATATCTCTAGCAGGTGTAACTAGGTGACAGGTTACCCCATATCTCTAGCAGGTATAACTAGGTGACAGGTTACCCCATATCTCTAGCAGGTGTATAGGTGACAGGTTACCCCATATCTCTAGCAGGTGTAACTAGGTGACAGGTTACCCCATATCTCTAGCAGGTGTAACTAGGTGACAGGTTACCCCATATCTCTAGCAGGTGTAACTAGGTGACAGGTTACACCATATCTCTAGCAGGTGTAACTAGGTGACAGGTTACCCCATATCTCTAGCAGGTGTAACTAGGTGACAGGTTACCCCATATCTCTAGCAGGTGTAACTAGGTGACAGGTTACCCCATATCTCTAGCAGGTGTAACTAGGTAACAGGTTACCCCATATCTCCAGCAGGTGTATAGGTGACAGGTTACCCCATATCTCTAGCAGGTGTAACTAGGTGACAGGTTACCCCATATCTCTAGCACGTGTAACTATGTGACAGGTTACCCCATATCTCCAGCAGGTGTATAGGTGACAGGTTACCCCATATCTCTAGCAGGTGTATAGGTGACAGGTTACCCCATATCTCTAGCAGGTGTAACTAGGTGACAGGTTACCCCATATCTCTAGCAGGTGTATAGGTGACAGGTTACCCCATATCTCTAGCAGGTGTAACTAGGTGACAGGTTACCCCATATCTCTAGCAGGTGTAACTAGGTGACAGGTTACCCCATATCTCTAGCAGGTGTAACTAGGTGACAGGTTACCCCATATCTCTAGCAGGTGTATAGGTGACAGGTTACCCCATATCTCTAGCAGGTGTAACTAGGTGACAGGTTACCCCATATCTCTAGCAGGTGTAACTAGGTGACAAGTTACCCCATATCTCAAGCAGGTGTAACTAGGTGACAGGTTACCCCATATCTCTAGGAGGTGTAACTAGGCGACATGTTACCCCATATCTCTAGCAGGTGTATAGGTGACAGGTTACCCCATATCTCTAGCAGGTGTAACTAGGTGACAGGTTACCCCATATCTCTAGCAGGTGTAATTAGGTGACAGGTTACCCCATATCTCTAGCAGGTGTAACTAGGTGACAGGTTACCCCATATCTCTAGCAGGTGTAACTAGGTGACAGGTTACCCCATATCTCTAGCAGGTGTAACTAGGTGACAGGGTACCCCATATCTCTAGCAGGTGTATAGGTGACAGGTTACCCCATATCTCTAGCAGGTGTATAGGTGACAGGTTACCCCATATCTCTAGCAGGTGTAACTAGGTGACAGGTTACCCCATATCTCTAGCAGGTGTAACTAGGTGACAGGTTACCCCATATCTCTAGCAGGTGTAACTAGGTGACAGGTTACCCCATATCTCTAGCAGGTGTAACTAGGTGACAGGTTACCCCATATCTCTAGCAGGTGTATAGGTGACAGGTTACCCCATATCTCTAGCAGGTGTAACTAGGTGACAGGTTACCTAATGTCTCTAGCAGGTGTAACTAGGTGACAGGTTACCCCATATCTCTAGCAGGTGTATAGGTGACAGGTTACCCCATATCTCTAGCAGGTGTAACTAGGTGACAGGTTACCCCATATCTCTAGCAGGTGTAACTAGGTGACAGGTTACCCCATATCTCTAGCAGGTGTATAGGTGACAGGTTACCCCATATCTCTAGCAGGTGTAACTAGGTGACAGGTTACCCCATATCTCTTGCAGGTGTAACTAGGTGACAGGTTACCCCATATCTCTAGCAGGTGTAACTAGGTGACAGGTTACCCCATATCTCTAGCAGGTGTATAGGTGACAGGTTACCCCATATCTCTAGCAGGTGTAACTAGGTGACAGGTTACCCCATATCTCTAGCAGGTGTAACTAGGTGACAGGTTACCCCATATCTCTAGCAGGTGTATAGGTGACAGGTTACCCCATATCTCTAGCAGGTGTAACTAGGTGACAGGTTACCCCATATCTCTAGCAGGTCTAACTAGGTGACAGGTTACCCCATATCTCTAGCAGGTGTAACTAGGTGACAGGTTACCCCATATCTCTAGCAGGTGTATAGGTGACAGGTTACCCCATATCTCTAGCAGGTGTAACTAGGTGACAGGTTACCCCATATCTCTAGCAGGTGTAACTAGGTGACAAGTTACCCCATATCTCTTGCAGTTGTAACTAGGTGACAGGTTACCCCATATCTCTAGCAGGTGTAACTAGGTGACAGGTTACCCCATATCTCTAGCAGGTGTAACTAGGTGACAGGTTACCCCATATCTCTAGCAGGTGTAACTAGGTGACAGGTTACACCATATCTCTAGCAGGTGTAACTAGGTGACAGGTTACCCCATATCTCTAGCAGGTGTAACTAGGTGACAGGTTACCCCATATCTCTAGCAGGTGTAACTAGGTGACAGGTTACCCCATATCTCTAGCAGGTGTAACTAGGTAAAAGGTTACCCCATATCTCCAGCAGGTGTATAGGTGACAGGTTACCCCATATCTCTAGCAGGTGTAACTAGGTGACAGGTTACCCCATATCTCTAGCAGGTGTAACTAGGTGACAGGTTACCCCATATCTCCAGCAGGTGTATAGGTGACAGGTTACCCCATATCTCTAGCAGGTGTATAGGTGACAGGTTACCCCATATCTCTAGCAGGTGTAACTAGGTGACAGGTTACCCCATATCTCTAGCAGGTGTATAGGTGACAGGTTACCCCATATCTCTAGCAGGTGTAATTAGGTGACAGGTTACCCCATATCTCTAGCAGGTGTAACTAGGTGACAGGTTACCCCATATCTCTAGTAGGTGTATAGGTGACAGGTTACCCCATATCTCTAGCAGGTGTATAGGTGACAGGTTACACCATATCTCTAGCAGGTGTAACTAGGTGACAGGTTACCCCATATCTCTAGCAGGTGTAACTAGGTGACAGGTTACCCCATATCTCTAGCAGGTGTATAGGTGACAGGTTACCCCATATCTCTAGCAGGTGTAACTAGGTGACAGGTTACCCCATATCTCTAGCAGGTGTAACTAGGTGACAGGTTACCCCATATCTCTAGCAGGTGTAACTAGGTGACAGGTTACCCCATATCTCTAGCAGGTGTATAGGTGAAAGGTTACCCCATATCTCTAGCAGGTGTAACTAGGTGACAGGTTACCCCATATCTCTAGCAGGTATAACTAGGTGACAGGTTACCCCATATCTCTAGCAGGTGTATAGGTGACAGGTTACCCCATATCTCTAGCAGGTGTAACTAGGTGACAGGTTACCCCATATCTCTAGCAGGTGTAACTAGGTGACAGGTTACCCCATATCTCTAGCAGGTGTATAGGTGACAGGTTACCCCATATCTCTAGTAGGTGTGTAGGTGACAGGTTACCCCATATCTCTACCAGGTGTATAGGTGACAGGTTACCCCATATCTCTACCAGGTGTATAGGTGACAGGTTACACCATATCTCTAGCAGGTGTATAGGTGACAGGTTACCCCATATCTCTAGCAGGTGTATAGGTGACAGGTTACCCCATATCTCTAGCAGGTGTAACTAGGTGACAGGTTACCCCATATCTCTAGCAGGTGTAACTGGGTGACAAGTTACCCCATATCTCTAGCAGTTGTAACTAGGTGACAGGTTACCCCATATCTCTAGCAGGTGTATAGGTGACAGGTTACCCCATATCTCTAGCAGGTGTAACTAGGTGACAGGTTACCCCATATCTCTAGCAGGTGTAACTAGGTGACAGGTTACCCCATATCTCTAGCAGTTGTAACTAGGTGACAGGTTACCCCATATCTCTAGCAGGTGTAACTAGGTGACAGGTTACCCCATATCTCTAGCAGGTGTAACTAGGTGACAGGTTACCCCATATCTCTAGCAGGTGTAACTAGGTGACAGGTTACCCCATATCTCTAGCAGGTGTAACTAGGTGACAGGTTACCCCATATCTCTAGCAGGTGTATAGGTGAAAGGTTACCCCATATCTCTAGCAGGTGTAACTAGGTGACAGGTTACCCCATATCCCTAGCAGGTATAACAAGGTGACCGGTTACCCCATATCTCTAGCAGGTGTATAGGTGACAGGTTACCCCATATCTCTAGCAGGTGTAACTAGGTGACAGGTTACACCATATCTCTAGCAGGTGTAACTAGGTGACAGGTTACCCCATATCTCTAGCAGGTGTAACTAGGTGACAGGTTACCCCATATCTCTAGCAGGTGTAACTAGGTGACAGGTTACCCCATATCTCTAGCAGGTGTAACTAGGTGACAGGTTACCCCATATCTCTAGCAGGTGTATAGGTGACAGGTTACCCCATATCTCTAGCAGGTGTAACTAGGTGACAGGTTACCCCATATCTCTAGCAGGTGTAACTAGGTAAAAGGTTACCCCATATCTCCAGCAGGTGTATAGGTGACAGGTTACCCCATATCTCTAGCAGGTGTAACTAGGTGACAGGTTACCCCATATCTCTAGCAGGTGTAACTAGGTGACAGGTTACCCCATATCTCCAGCAGGTGTATAGGTGACAGGTTACCCCATATCTCTAGCAGGTGTATAGGTGACAGGTTACCCCATATCTCTAGCAGGTGTAACTAGGTGACAGGTTACCCCATATCTCTAGCAGGTGTATAGGTGACAGGTTACCCCATATCTCTAGCAGGTGTAATTAGGTGACAGGTTACCCCATATCTCTAGCAGGTGTAACTAGGTGACAGGTTACCCCATATCTCTAGTAGGTGTATAGGTGACAGGTTACCCCATATCTCTAGCAGGTGTATAGGTGACAGGTTACACCATATCTCTAGCAGGTGTAACTAGGTGACAGGTTACCCCACATCTCTAGCAGGTGTAACTAGGTGACAGGTTACCCCATATCTCTAGCAGGTGTAACAAGGTCACAGGTTACCCCATATCTCTAGCAGGTGTAACTAGGGGACAGGTTACCCCATATCTCTAGCAGGTGTAACTAGGTGACAGGTTACCCCATATCTCTAGCAGGTGTAACTAGGTAACAGGTTACCCCATATCTCTAGCAGGTGTAACTAGGTGACAGGTTACCCCATATCTCTAGCAGGTGTAACTAGGTGACAGGTTACCCCATATCTCTTGCAGGTGTAACTAGGTGACAGGTTACCCCATATCTCTAGTAGGTGTAACTAGGTGACAGGTTACCCCATATCTCTAGCAGGTGTATAGGTGACAGGTTACCCCATATCTCTAGTAGGTGTAAATAGGTGACAGGTTACCCCATATCTCTAGCAGGTGTAACTAGGTGACAGGTTACCCCATATCTCTAGCAGGTGTAACTAGGTGACAGGTTACCCCATATCTCTAACAGGTGTAACTAGGTGACAGGTTACCCCATATCTCTAGCAGGTGTAACTAGGTGACAGGTTACCCCATATCTCTAGCAGGTGTAACTAGGTGACAGGTTACCCCATATCTCTAGCAGGTGTAACTAGGTGACAGGTTACCCCATATCTCTAGCAGGTGTAACTAGGTGACAGGTTACCCCATATCTCTAGCAGGTGTATAGGTGACAGGTTACCCCATATCTCTAGCAGGTGTAAGTAGGTGACAGGTTACCCCATATCTCTAGCAGGTGTAACTAGGTGACAGGTTACCCCATATCTCTAGCAGGTGTAACTAGGTGACAGGTTACCCCATATCTCTAGCAGGTGTAACTAGGTGACAGGTTACCCCATATCTCTAGCAGGTGTATAGGTGACAGGTTACCCCATATCTCTAGCAGGTGTAAGTAGGTGACAGGTTACCCCATATCTCTAGCAGGTGTAACTAGGTGACAGGTTACCCCATATCTCTAGCAGGTGTAAGTAGGTGACAGGTTACCCCATATCGCTAGCAGGTGTAACTAGGTGACAGGTTACCCCATATCTCCAGCAGGTGTATAGGTGACAGGTTACCCCATATTGGACTGAACTGAGACAGACCATTTGGATCATCTAAAAGTTTCTTTACATCTCTCCATAGTCTTATCATATTTTTAAGAAATGGGTTTTCAGTCTTTTTCAGCCATTTTGCATAATAATAATAATAATGCATAATAATATAGAAGAACATTTGGACAATTTAATCCTCCAAGTTCATAAGGAAGGTATAATAGAGATAAACCAAGTCTTGGCTTGTTGTTGTTCTGTATAAAATGTTATCTTCTTCTATATTTGTGAAAAGAATTCACGATGTGGTGGAAGGGTAATGTTTTGGAATACATATAGCCATTTTGGCAGTATATTCATTTTCACTTTATTTAATCTCCCCAACATAGATATTGGTAAAGGCATCCATCTCTCAACTAATCTTTTTTTTTTTCTTCTTTTTTTTTGTCTTGTCCAGCATTTAGGCAGCAGAATGATGGTCTGGATGTTCTGCTGAGCAAATTTTCTCTGCCAAGGGAAGCTTTATAGATATAATGATCCCTTTGACTTTCTGAATTTTTATTTTATTTCTATATTTTTTTTGTATTGTTGTTTGAATTGTAGAGTTTGTACTGCTGGACCAGAGAGGACAGACGGAAGACAGAAAGAGAAAGGAGAAGAAACACCTCATAAGAAAAGTGAAAGAGATAAAGGGAGAGGAAAGGGAGAGAAAAAAAAACTTAATAACCCAAAAACAAAAAGAAAAAAACAACCTACAGATGTATACATATACACACATACATACACACACATACATATACACACACATACACACGTATACATACACATACACATATATATACATATAGATATACATACATACATACATATATACAGATACACATATATACATATACACACACACACCTCTATGCACACACACACACACACACACATACATACGTACAAACATATACGCACTCGCCAGTATTAACACATATTGTAGGAGACATAGATGAGGAGGAGGTGCACGGTGCATTAGTGTGTGTGGCAGAGGTGGTGGTTTGTGTGTGATTGGGCGTGTGCTTGCACAGAGGTGTATAAAGGCGCATACTTACCTGGGAAACAGATGACAGAGCAAGGGTGGGGTCGTCGCCATAATTTTGTTGACCGCTATCCACACATTCATACATCATTTCTGTCTGTTATCTCCCTGGTTAAACAATCCATTCATTCAATCTTGATTGCGCTGTTATAGCTTGGAGACGCAATAAAGTATTAAACGCATCCTTGGATTTCAGCGTATTCTGTCAAGACAACGTCCTCACACGTCACAAATAAGCGAACAGGAGGACCCCCGAGACCCGGGCCATCGGCAGCCACCCCCAGGCGCAGACCCCAACCGCCCCACCCCGGAGCCAGCCATGCACCGACCCAGGAGGAGGCAGAGGGGGGTCCCAGCCAGAGTCCCCCGCAGTCAGGGGGAACAGGCCCCAGCAGGCCCGGACCAGCGAGGACCGGCCCCGCCGGGCACCGGCCCCCCAGGGCAGACAGAGCGCGGGCCCCCCGGCCCCAAGAGCCCAGAAGCAACCCCCCACCCCCGCAGGCAGAGGGCCCAGCCCACACCGACGGAGGGCCGGGATCCCCAGACCGCCACCGAGCGGCAGCCAGGCCGCACCCCAGTGGACCAGCAGCGCTCCCCGAGCACCAAGACCCTCCACGCAGCCACGCACACACACACACACACACACACACACACACACACACACACACACATGTGCACACACACACACACACACACGGATCCACACTTCCTCCTTAAACACACCCTATACACCCATTCTCTGACACACGCTCAAACTCACACTCTCCTACCCCCGTTCTTTATACACACACACCCCCTCACACACACATCCCTGCTCCCTCTATAATCACCCATTCTTCCATACACACACACCCCACTCTACACACACACACACACACACACCTCCCTACACCCCTCTATCCACATTCACACTCCTCATTGTACACCCACCCCATCACTCCCCTGTACCACCAACATAACCCCACATAGACACCCCCACCCATCTGCATACACCCCCCCTCCCCCTATCCCAGCGGCCATCCACTTTCCTAAATTCTTTCACCCTGATCCCCCCCCCCCCCCCCCCTCTACCCTAACATTCAGTCACCACTTCATCCATCGGCTCCTGCACGCCCTCACCTTTCTTTCCCAACGTGTCCCCTGTGAGATACCCCCGGGGGAGCAGGGGATAGGAGGGCCCCGATCAGGGCCCCACAACTACCCCCCACCCCTGTCAATGCCCCCCCACCACTCCACACATGCAGCCGATCCAGCACCACCCAGGGTCAGCAGCAGTCCCACCCCCGCCAGGCCAGCCCAGACCCAGGCCCCCTGAACAGCACCACTCCCCCGCCCAAACCCCCCCGGCACAGCCCCGGAAATAGGGGCGTGGCAGGACCCCATTGTCACCCCCTCCCTCCCAGCTTATGAATGATTGTGAAGTGTGTGTTGTTTGCAATTAAAATTGGGAAGAAGTAACCACATCATGTTGGGAGCGGGACCACCAAAGCAGCCCCGCCCACCGCACACTGCATGGCCCCCCCCCCAAAACATGTCCATGTGTTGTCAGTGTGTGTTTTTTGTGTTATGTTGACTAAGTGTAATTAAAACTGGGAGGTGAACCGATGCTGGGTGCAGCGATGGAGACCACCTTGATGGCGTCTCTCACCATCCAGATCAACGTGTCCACCTCCCAACGCCCTGCCTGTGTGTGGTGGAAGAAGGGAAGGAGGGGGGTCCGGGGATTTAGGTCCCGAGGGAAGCGCCCCTCCCTCAAGAAGATGAGCCACCTGCGGCACGAGGCATGTCCCCCATTCCCGGGGCCCCCGAAGGCCAGGACAGGCCAAGGGCAGCTGCCCCAACAACCAGGGCCCTCAGCAACCCCAATAAAGGAGCCGCCACCGGCCCCAGAAGGCACCAAGAAAAGAGCCGCCACCGGCCCCAGAAGGCACCAACGGACCACATGCAGAAGTGGGGGGGGGGGCAAAGAAGAGGAGGGGCGGGAGAAGGAGAGACAGACCAAGGGCCCACCGCCCCCACACCCCTAGGAGACGCCCCCACCCAGAGACACGTTGCATTCCCTTCTCCTTTACACACCAACACATTCACACCCCCTCACCATCAGCCTGGTATACACACACTTCTACACACACACACACACACACCTACAGACCCACACATCTACACACACACATCTACACACACACACACACCTACAGACCCACACATCTACACACACACATCTACACACACACACACACCTACAGACCCACACATCTACACACACACATCTACACACACACACACACCTACAGACCCACACATCTACACACACACATCTACACACACACACACACCTACAGACCCACACATCTACACACACACATCTACACACACACACACACCTACAGACCCACACATCTACACACACACACACACCTACAGACCCACACATCTACACACACACATCTACACACACATACACCTACAGACCCACACATCTACACACACACACACCTACAGACACACACATCTACACACACACACACACCTACAGACCCACACATCTACACACACACACACATCCCCGAGAAGCAGGGGACAGCCCCGGGCACCGGAGCCCAGGACCCGCACCCCGCCCCCCCCACAGCGGCACGGCCACCCGTCACGGAGCCAATACCCGCCGATCCAGCCCCCGCCAGCGACCTCGCCCCCCCGCCGCAAGGCAACTCCAACCATTGATCAACCCAAGGCCTCCCGCCAGGTCTGGAAACCTAGCCCCCCCAGTAATGAAGCAGCCAAGATCCCCGTCCAGGGGTCCACCCCAGACCCACAGCCACCTGAGCCACCCAGCCACTCCCCAGCCCCGAGCAGGATGAGGTCACACTCCCCCCCCCCCCCTACACTAAGTGATGGAGCTGATCACAGGAGACCAGAGAGAGTGAAATCCAGCTGACTGATCCTTTGAGGAGGCAGACATCATTTCCATGCTGATGTAATCTAATAACAGATTTCTAAACTGCTGGATACACAGATTCTGTTTGCTTTTCCAGTTCACAAGGATAGTTTTCTTTGCAATGCACAGGCTGCTGAGGATTGGTTTTGCTAAATTAAACCCTGTTATTTTCACCTAAGTGACTCAAGAGGCCCAGTTTGGGGTTTGCAGGGATATTACATTTAAACCAGTCTGACAGATCTTTACATACCTGGAGCCAGAATCTCTGGACAGGTGGACAAGACCATAAGGCATGGTAGTAGCTGTCAATCATGTTGTCAGTACAGTGTGGACAGATATGTGAGTGTAACAGACCCATCTTGAACATCCTGTGTCCCGTATAATGAGTTCTGTGTAGAATTTTGAATTGTATTAATTGCATGCTTGAATTCTTAGTCATTCTGAATGTGTTTGAGCAGATTTGTGACCATTCATTTTGATTGAAGTTACTGGATAAGTCTGCTTCCCATTTAGAAGTTGGGAGAGAGATGGAATCTTCTAGCTTCAATAGTAATCTGTATATTTTGGATAGTAACTTCTGGGCCTTAAGATTTAGGAATTCTGCAACCCTGATAGGTAACTGTAAGTTTAGTTAATCAGTGGTGTATTTCTTACTTATAATAGATTTAAGTTGGTGGTATTCTAAGAATTTGGTGCTGCTGAATTCATACCGTGAAGAAATTGCATCAAATGGCAGAAAGTTTCCATTTTCTATTATATGTTCTAACTGCTTTACTCCTTTATTCTTCCACTGAGGGAAGTTTATCATCCTTCTGTTTTGCAGTATGTCAGGATTGTTCCAGATGGGTGTGAGCTTACATGGAATAAGCGCAGACTTGGTTACTTTCAGGAATTCCCACCAAGCCGTTAAACTGGAGCTGATGTTAATGCTTTTAAAACACTTATATGACTTGACAGTTGAGCTGATGAATGGTAAATCAGAGATGACTAAATCCTCACACAATGCTTGCTCAACATCCAGCCATGGCTCATCCAAAGAACTTGGATTAAGCCACTTGGAGATGCATTGCAGCCTGTTACATAAGAAATAATGATTAAAATTTGGCAGGTCCAACCCACCTCTGTCTTTGGTCTGTTGTAAAGTTTTTAGACTAATGCGGGATGGCTTGTTTTTCCAGAGAAATCTGGATATGTGGGAGTCTAGTGATTTAAACCAAGTGGAGGATGGTCTGATGGGAACCATTGAGAAAAGCTAATTAACTTTTGGTAAAACCATCATTTTAACAGTGGAAACCCTCCCCATAAGTGATATGGGCAAGCGGTTCTACCTTGAGAGGTCATCCTCTACTGTTTTTATTAGCTGATCATGATTTAACCTTATTAATCTCTCAATTAATCTATCAATTTATTTGTTATGAGTTTGTAATAGGTCCGAACTTCTTGTTTGAGATCTGATGAAATATGTATTCCCAGATATTTAAATGCTGTCACCACTTTAAATTGTATAATATTTGAGGTTCAGTTAATTCCATCCATCCATCCATCCATCTTCTGCCGCTTATCCGGGGTCGGGTCGTGAGGGCAGCAGCCTAAGCAGGGAAGCCCAGACTTCCCTCTCCCCAGCCACATTTGCCAACTCTGCAGGGGGGATCCCGAGGCGTTCCCAGGCCAGCCGAGAGATATAATCCCTCCAGCGTGTCCTGGGTCTTCCCCGGGGTCTCCTCCCAGAGGGACGTGTCTGGAACACCTCACCAGGGAGGTCCAGGAGGCATCCTGACCAGATGCCCGAGCCACCTCAACTGGTTCCTCTTGATGCGAAGGAGCAGCGGCTCTACTCTGATCTCCTCCCGGATGACCGAGCTCCTCACCCTATCTCTAAGGGAGAGCCCGGCCACCCTGCGGAGGAAACCCATTTCAGCCGCCTGTATACGAGATCTCATTCTTTCGGTCACAACCCACAGCTCATGACCATAGGTGAGGGTAGGAACGTAGATCGACTGGTAAATCGAGAGCTTCGCCTTCTGGCTCAGCTCCTTCTTCACCACGACAGACCGGCGCAGAGTCCGCATTACTGCAGACGCCGCACCGATCCATCTGTCGATCTCACGCTCCATCCTTCCCTCACTCGTGAACAAGACCCCGAGATATTTAAACTCCTCCACTTGAGGCAGGACCTGACTCCCGACCCGGAGAGGGCAATCCACCCTGTTCCGGCTGAGGACCATGGTCTCAGATCTGGAGGTGCTGATTCTCATCCCAGCCGCTTCACACTCGGCCGCGAATCGCTCAAGTGAGAGCTGGAGATCACGACCAGATGAAGCCAACAGGACCACGTCATCTGCAAAAAGCAGAGACCCAATCCTGAGGCCACCAAGTCGGATCCCCTCAACACCTCGGCTGCGCCTAGAAATTCTGTCCATATAAGTTATGAACAAAATCGGTGATAAAGGGCAGCCTTGGCGGAGTCCAACCCTCACCGGAAACTAATCCGACTTACTACCGGCAATGCGGACCAAGCTCTGACACCTGTCGTACAGGGACCGGACAGCTCGTACAAGGGGGTCCGGTACCCCATACTCCCGGAGTACCCCCCACAGGAGCCCCCGGGGGACACGGTCGAATGCCTTCTCCAGGTCCACAAAGCACATGTAGACTGGTTGGGCAAACTCCCATGCCCCCTCCAGGACCCCAAAGAGGGTATAGAGCTGGTCCACTGTTCCGCGACCAGGACGAAAACCACACTGCTCCTCCTCAATCCGGGATTCGACTATCCGGCGGACCCTCCTCTCCAGGACCCCTGAATAGACCTTACCAGGGAGGCTGAGGAGTGTGATTCCCCTGTAATTGGAACACACCCTCCGGTCCCCCTTCTTAAAAAGGGGGACCACCACCCCAGTCTGCCAGTCCAGCGGTACTGCCCCCGATGTCCACGCGATGCTGCAGAGGCGTGTCAGCCAGGACAGCCCCACAGCATCCAGAGCCTTAAGGAACTCCGGGCGGATCTCATCCACCCCCGGGGCCTTGCCGCCAAGGAGCTTTTTGACCACCTCAGTGACTTCAGCCCCAGAGATAGGAGAGTCCACCCCTGAGTCCCCCAGCTCTGCTCCCTCATGGGAAGACGTGTTGGTAGGATTGAGGAGGTCTTCGAAGTATTCCTTCCACCGACCCACAACGTCCCGAGTTGAGGTCAGCAGCTCCCCACCTCATCTGTACACAGTGTTGATGGAGCACTGCTTCCCCCTCCTGAGCCGCCGGATGGTGGACCAGAATCTCCTCGAAGCCGTCCGGAAGTCTTTCTCCATGGCCTCGCTGAACTCCTCCCATGCCCGAGTTTTTGCCTCGGCAACAGCCGAAGCCGCATGCCGCTTAGCCTGTCGGTACCCATCAGCTGCCTCCAGAGTCCCACAGGCCAAGAAGGCCCGATAGGACTCCTTCTTCAGCTTGACGGCATCCCTCACTGCTGGTGTCCACCAACGAGTCCTGGGATTACCGCCACGACAGGCACCAACGACCTTACAGCCACAGCTCCGGCTGTCCGCCTCAACAATAGAGGCACGGAACACAGTCCATTCAGACTCAATGTCCCCCGCCTCACTCGGGACATGGTTGAAGCTCTGCTGAAGGTGGGAGTTGAAGCTCGCTCTGACGGGGGACTCAGCCAGACGTTCCCAGCAGACCCTCACAACACGTTTGGGCCTGCCAGCTCTGACCGGCTTCCTCCCCCACCATCTGAGCCAACTCACCACCAGGTGGTGATCAGTTGAAGCTCCGCCCCCCTCTTCACCCGAGTGTCCAAGGCATGTGGCTGCAGGTCCGACGATACGACTACAAAGTCGATCATCGAACTGCGGCCCAGGAAATCCTGATGCCAGGTGTACATATGGACACTCTTATGTTGGAACATGGTGTTCGTTATGGACAATCCATGACGAGCACAGAAGTCCAATAACAAAACACCATTTGGGTTCAGAGGGGGGGGACCATGCCTCCCAATCACTCCCCTCCAGGTCTCACTGTCATTGCCCACGTGAGCATTGAAGTCCCCCAGCAGAACAATGGAGTCCCCAGAAGGAGCACCCTCCAGCACTCCCTCCAAGGACTCCAGAAAGGGTGGGTACTCTGAACTGCTGTTCGGTGCATAAGCACAGACAACAGTCAGGACCCGTCCCCCCACCCGGAGGCGGAGGGAAACTACCCTTTCATCCACCGGGGTAAACCCCAACGTGCAGGCACCAAGCTGGGGGCTGATGAGAATGCCCACACCTGCTCGGCGCCTCTCACCATGAGCAACTCCAGAGTGGAAGAAGGTCCAGCCCCTCTCGAGGGTTCTGGTTCCAGAGCCCAAGCCATGCGTCGAGGTGAGTCCAACTATATCTAGTCGGAACCGCTCAACCTCGCGCACAAGCTCAGGCTCCTTCCCCACCAGAGAGGTGACGTTCCACGTCCCTAGAGCCAGCTTCTGCAGCCGGGGTTCGGACCGCCAGGGTCCCCGCCCCTTGCTGCCGCCCAGCTCACATTGCACCCGACCCCTACGGCTCCTCCCGCATATGGTGAGCCCACGGGAGGTGGGCTCACCATCAGTTAATTATTTCATTTAAATTTACTAACAGAAGACTTGGTCTTATTTATTTTGTAGCCTGATATGTTCCTAAATACTTTAATAATTTCCAAAATAACTTGTATTGACCTGTTTAATTTTGATAAGAATAAGATCTCATCATCTGCGAACAGGGAAATCCTGTGTTGTGTAGGTCCAACAGGGATTCCACTGAGTTGAGGATGTGAGCATACAGCGATCGCAAACGGTTCTATTGCTCGGGTGAACAGTAGAGGCGACAACGGGCGGCCCCCTATTGATCTTTACTGGTTTGGATATATTTCTGTTAGTAAGTATTTCAGCTGAGGGATTATCGTATAATAGTTTGACCCATTTTGTAGAAACTAGAGGGTGCTGTATGGATCTGACCCGCTGCTTTCTACACATTTTATAAAATTATTTCCACATTCAAGTTTTTCCAGAACCTGAAAGAGACACGGCCAGTGAATCCTAGCAAATGCTTTTTAGGCGTCCAATGAGAAGAGAGCTGAGTCTGATGTACCTTTGCTGTAATGGATTACATTCATTGTAGATCAGATTACATGGAGCATGATCTGAAGTTACAATGTTGTCATAAGAGCATTCTTGGATGTTAAACTGTAATTCTGTAGAAATTAGGAAAAAAATCTATTCAGGAGTAGGTTTTTAAAGTACCCGAGTAACAAAAGTAGGTTCCTCCAGATTAGCAGAGTCCCACCAACAACTATTGTGGCTCCCGTTATTGCCTAAAACCAATCCACACCTAGTGAGGATTAGTAGAACCACTCTTAGCTTAACAACAACAACTATCGCTGTCACTGCTAAAAACAATTTGAACCCCTGTTCACTAATATTAGTGGAGAAACTAAACAACTTTACACTGGTAGTTTTTAAATGAAACAAATCCAGTGTACTGTATGAGAGAATAGAAACAAAATGAAAATAGGACCTGAAAAATTTTTAATTATTCAATTCTCACAGTCTGTTCATAACTCCATACTGTACCGTCTTTGGCATCTTTCTTTCATCAATGTCCTGCTTGTCCCGAGTCTTCTTGGATTTTCCAGTAGGAACTCGTTTGCCTCCGCCGGTGTCTTGAATGACAGTGGTTTGTTTTTATACGTCCCTAGAAGCGTCGGCGGGTAAGTTACTCCATTACGAGTGCCCGATTTACGAAGCTCATCTCGCATCGGACTGAATTTCTTCCTCAGTTGGTGCACCGCGGTGGCCAAGTCAGGGTAAAAGCGAACTCGTTGGTCTTTGAAGCAGATGTCTTTCTTGTCACACGCAGCTCGAATGACAGCTTGCTTGTCTCGATAACTGAGGAACCTGATGGTTCTCGGACGTGAAGCACTGTCTTCTCTCGGACCAATTCGGGGAGCTCGTCGTGGCGTCCCATCTCAGAACGCTTCGGGGATCCATTTCTCCAAGAAAGCACACGTCTTGTCCCTCAGATTTACAAGTCTCAAGTTATTTAAGCGAGACTTTGTTTACCAGTTTGTCCTCCGTCGTTTTGTTTTTGGCCCGCAAGAAGCACACTTTAGCTTGTTGGTTAGCTACTTCATCCTCATTGGTAGCAATGCGCTAGTCTGCGCATGACATATGTTCATTGTAATCTTTAATCTCCCTCAGCCAGTATTTAATCAGACTTGCTATTTTCTGACTCGCTTACCCCTGCTTGTGTAGTCATGCTGTTAGTGTCTTCAGCTTCTCTTCGAAGGTTGTGGTCAAACAACTTTGTTAGTTTGGATGCCTGACTTTTTTCCTTTGTTTTCTTTAATCGAGTTCGGCATCATACAGAAACTGGGAGACGTCTGCCCCGTTGCCATTGGAAAGAAACTCTGGGAGACATCAGTCTCGTTGCTGTTGGACAGAAACTCTGGGAGACCTGTGTCTCATTGCCATTGGACTGAAACTCTAAGGGACGTCCATCTCATTGCTGTTGGACAGAAACTCTGGGAGACGTTGTATCTTTGAGGTTAGACAGAAACTCTGGGAGACGTTTGTCTCGTTGCTGTTGGACAGAAACTCTGGGAGACGTTTGTCTCATTGCTGTTGGACAGAAACTCTGGGAGTCGTCTGTCTCGTTGCCGTTGGACAGAAACTCTGGGAGATGTCCGCCCCGTTGCCATTGGACAGAAACTATGGGAGACATTTGTCTCGTTGCCGTTGGACAGAAACTCTGGGAGACGTTTGTCTCGTTGCCGTTGGACAGAAACCCTGGAAACGTCTGTCTCGTTGCCGTGAGACAGAAACTCTGGGTGTCGTCCGTCTCGTTGCCATTGGACAGAAACTCTGGGAGACGATGTCTCGTTGCCGTTGGACAGAAACTCTGGGAGACGTTTGTCTCGTTGCTGTTGGACAGAAACTCTGGGAGACGTTGTCTCATTGCCGTTGGACAGAAACTCTGGGAGACGTTGTCTCATTGCCGTTGGGCAGAAACTCTGGGAGACGTTTGTCTCGTTGCCGTTGGACAGAAACTGTGGGAGACATCTGTGTTATGGTGGCAGTGGAGATGTGGACCCAAACGCAGAGATGAGGGAAACAGCGATGATGATTCCAGAAGGTTTATTCCCAAAAAAACACTCAAGGGACTAACTATAACTAGGTAAGGCAACAAAATATCCAGCAAACAAGGAATCAAACTGAAGGGTATAAATACACAGAACAAAACGAGACACAAGTGAAACAAATTAACTAAATGAACCCAGGTGAACTAAATCAATAGAAAATCGAAGAGGTTAAACAAGAACCAAGGGAACCAAACAGGAAATACTACAAAATAAAACAGGAAACCTGAACCAAGTAAAGAAACACAACCACAACATAATAACAGTACCCCCCCCCCCTCAAGGGCCAGCCACCGGATGGCCCAAAAAAGTCTGAGACAGACACTCTAGGAGACGTTTGTCTCGTTGCCGTTAGGCAGAAACTCTGGGAGACGTTTGTCTCTTTGCCGTTCAGAAGAAACTCTGGGAAACGTTTTTGTCGTTGCCATTGGAAAGAAACTCTGGGAGACATTCTCTTATTGCGTTTGGAAAGAAACTCTGGGAGACGTTGTCTCGTTGAGGTTAGACAGAAACTCTGGAAGATGTTTGTCTCGTTGCCATTGAACAGAATCTCTGGGAGACGTCTGTCTCGTTGCCGTTTGACAGAAACTCTGGGAGACGTTTGTCTCATTCCCGTTGGACAGAAACTCTGAGGGACGTACTTCTCATTGCCGTTGGACAGAAACTCTGGGAGACGTGTGTCTCGTTGCTGTTGGACAGAAACTCTGGGGGATGTTTGTCTCGTTCCCGTTGGACATAAACTCTGAGGGACGTCCTTGTCATTGCCGTTGGACAGAAACTCTGGGAGACGCTGTCTCGTTGCCGTTGGACAGAAACTCTGGGAGACGTTGTCTTGTTGCCGTTGGACAGAAAATCTGGGAGATGTTTGTCTCGTTCCCGTTGGACAGAAACTCTGAGGGACATTGTCTCGTTGCAGTTGGACAGAAACTCTGGGAGATGTTGTCTCGTTGCCGTTGAACAGAAACTCTGGGAGACGTTGTCTCGTTGAGGATAAACAGAAACTCTGGAAGATGTTTGTCTCGTTGCCGTTGGACAGAAACTATGGGAGATGTCCATATTGTAGCCGTTGGACCGTAACTCTGGTAACAGCTTTCTTTTTGCTGTTGGACAGAAACTCTGGGAGATGTCTGTCTCGTTGCCATTGGACAGAAATTCTGAGAGACGTCTGTCTCATTGCCGTTGGACTGAAACTCTGGGAGACGTTTGTCTCGTTGCCGTTGGACAAAAACTCTGGGGGATGTTTGTCTCGTTGCCTTTGTTAAGAAACTCTTGGAGACGTCTGTCTCGTTGCCGTTTGACAGAAACTCTGGGAGACGTTTGTCTCATTCCCGTTGGACAGAAACTCTGAGGGACGTACTTCTCATTGCCGTTGGACAGAAACTCTGGGAGACGTGTGTCTCGTTGCTGTTGGACAGAAACTCTGGGAGACGTTGTCTCTTTGCCGTATAACAGACACTCTGGGAGACGTTGTCTCGTTTTGGTTGGATAGAAACCCTGGGAGACTTTGTCTTGTTGCTTTTGGACAGAAACTCTGGGAGACGTTGTGTCGTTGCCGTTAGACAGAGACTCTGGGAGACGTCTCATTGCCGTTGGACAGAAACTCTGGGATACGTTTTTTTCGTTGCCGTTGGACAAAAACTCTGGGAGACATTGTCTCGTTTCATTTGGAAAGAAACTCTGGGAGACGCTGTCTCGTTGCCGTTGGACAGAAACTCTGGGAGACGTTTGTCTTGTTGCCGTTGGACAGAAACTCTTGGAGACGTTGTCTGGTTTTTGTTGGAAAGAAACTCTGGGAGACGTTTTTCTCATGTCCGTTGGAAAGACACTCTGGGAGACGTCTGTCTCATTGCCGTTGGACAGGAACTCTGGGAGATGTCTTTCTCGTTGCTGTTGGACAGAAACTCTTGGAGACGTTGTCTTGTTGTTTTTGGAAAGAAACTCTGGGAGACATTGTCTCGTTGCTGTTGGACAGAAACTCTGGGAGACGTCTGCCCCGTTTGTCTCGTTCCCGTTGGGCAGACATTCTGGGAGATGTCCGTCTCGTTGCCGTTGGACAGAAACTCTGGGAGACGTTTGTCTCGTTGCCGTTGGACAGAAACTCTGGAAGATGTTGTGTTGTTGCTGTTGGACAGAAACTCTGCGAGACCTTTGTCTCGTTGCCGTTGGACAGAAACTCTGGGAGACGTCTCGTTGCCGTTGGACAGAAATTCTGGGAGATGTCCTTCTCGTTGCCGTTGGACAGAAACTCTAGGAGACATTTGTCTCGTTGCCGTTGGACAGATACTCTTGGAGACATTTGTCTCGTTGCCGTTGGACAGAAACTCTGGGAGATGTTGTCTTGTTGCGGTTGGACAGAAACTCTGCGAGACGTTGATTTGTTGCGGTTGGACAGAAACTCTGGGAGACGTTTGTCTCGTTGCCGTTGGACAGAAACTCTGGGAGACGTCTGTCTCGTTACCGTTGGACAGAAACTCTGGTAGACGTCTGCCTCGTTTGTCTCGTTCCCGTTGGGCAGAAACTCTGAGGGACATCGATCTCATTGCCTTTGGACAGAAACTCTGGGAGACGTTTGTCTTGTTGCCGTTGGACAGAAACTCTTGGAGACGTTGTCTGGTTTTTGTTGGAAAGAAACTCTGGGAGACGTTTTTCTCATGTCCGTTGGAAAGACACTCTGGGAGACGTCTGTCTCATTGCCGTTGGACAGGAACTCTGGGAGATGTCTTTCTCGTTGCTGTTGGACAGAAACTCTTGGAGACGTTGTCTTGTTGTTGTTGGAAAGAAACTCTGGGAGACGTTGTCTCGTTGCTGTTGGACAGAAACTCTGCGAAACGTCATCTCGTTGCTGTTGGACAGAAACTCTGGGAGACGTCTGCCTCGTTTGTCTCGTTCCCGTTGGGCAGAAATTCTGGGAGATGTCCGTCTCGTTGCCGTTGGACAGAAACTCTGGGAGACGTTTGTCTCGTTGCCGTTGGACAGAAACTCTGGAAGATGTTGTGTTGTTGCTGTTGGACAGAAACTCTGGGACACGTCTCGTTGCCGTTGGACAGAAATTCTGGGAGATGTCCTTCTCGTTGCCGTTGGACAGAAACTCTAGGAGACATTTGTCTTGTTGCGGTTGGACAGAAACTCTGGGAGATGTTTGTCTCGTTGCCGTTGGACAGAAACTCTGGGAGACGTCTGTCTCGTTGCCGTTGGACAGAAACTCTAGGAGACATTTGTCTTGTTGCGGTTGGACAGAAATTCTGGGAGATGTCCTTCTCGTTGCCGTTGGACAGAAACTCTAGGAGACATTTGTCTTGTTGCGGTTGGACAGAAACTCTGGGAGATGTTTTTCTCGTTCCCGTTGGGCAGAAACTCTGAGGGACATCCTTCTCATTGCCGTTGGACAGAAACTCTGGGAGACGTTTGTCTTGTTGCCGTTGGACAGAAACTCTGGGAGATGTTGTCTTGTTGCTGTTGGACAGAAACTCTGCGAGACGTTGTCTTGTTGCGGTTGGACAGAAACTCTGGGAGACGTTTGTCTCGTTGCCGTTGGACAGAAACTCTGGGAGACGTCTGTCTCGTTACCGTTGGACAGAAACTCTGGTAGACGTCTGCCTCGTTTGTCTCGTTCTCGTTGGGCAGAAACTCTGAGGGACATCGATCTCATTGCCGTTGGACAGAAACTCTGGGAGACGTTTGTCTTGTTGCCGTTGGGCAGAAACTCTGGGAGACATTTTTCTCATGTCCGTTGGAAAGACACTCTGGGAGACGTCTGTCTCATTGCCGTTGGACAGGAACTCTGGGAGATGTCTTTCTCGTTGCTGTTGGACAGAAACTCTTGGAGACGTTGTCTTGTTGTTTTTGGAAAGAAACTCTGGAAGACGTTATCTTATTGCTGTTGGACAGAAACTCTGCGAAACGCCATCTCGTTGCTGTTGGACAGAAACTCTGGGAGACGTCTGCCTCGTTTGTCTCGTTCCCGTTGGGCAGAAATTCTGGGAGATGTCCGTCTCGTTGCCGTTGGACAGAAACTCTGGGAGACGTTTGTCTCGTTGCCGTTGGACAGAAACTCTGGAAGATGTTGTCTTGTTGCTGTTGGACAGAAACTCTGGGAGACGTCTCGTTGCCGTTGGACAGAAATTCTGGGAGATGTCCTTCTCGTTGCCGTTGGACAGAAACTCTAGGAGACATTTGTCTCGTTGCCGTTGGACAGATACTCTTGGAGACATTTGTCTCGTTGCCGTTGGACAGAAACTCTGGGAGATGTTGTCTTGTTGCGGTTGGACAGAAACTCTGCGAGACGTTTTGTTGCGGTTGGACAGAAACTCTGGGAGACGTTTGTCTCGTTGCCGTTGGACAGAAACTCTGGGAGACGTCTGTCTCGTTACCGTTGGACAGAAACTCTGGTAGACGTCTGCCTCGTTTGTCTCGTTCCCGTTGGGCAGAAACTCTGAGGGACATCGACCTCATTGCCGTTGGACAGAAACTCTGGGAGACGTTTGTCTTGTTGCCGTTGGACAGAAACTCTTGGAGACGTTGTCTTGTTGTTTTTGGAAAGAAACTCTGGGAGACGTTATCTTATTGCGGTTGGACAGAAACTCTGCGAAACGTCATCTCGTTGCTGTTGGACAGAAACTCTGGGAGACGTCTGCCTCGTTTGTCTCGTTCCCGTTGGGCAGAAATTCTGGGAGATTTGGATGTGACGTGGGGGTCAGGAGGATGGTTTTAAGGGTGGGCTGAACGGGTGGCTGGGTGGACCTGAATGTGTCCGGAAGTGTGTGTGTGTGTGGCTGTAGGTTTGTGCTGAGACAGTGTGAAGTGCCGATGTGTGGACAAGGTGGGGACTTCATGTCCCCAGGTGGGGGTGTCCTCTGTGAGTGAGGGGGCGGTGGACAATCGGTCTGGGATTCCCCTTCTGCCGCCCCGCCTCCTCTTTGTCCTCGTGCCCCCCTTCTGCATGTGGTGGGTTGGTCCCCTCTTGGGTCGGTGATGACTCTCTGGTTAGAGTCGCCGAAGGCTCTGGTTACGGGAATGGCTGTCCCCGGCTTGTCCTGGTCCTTGGGGGGCCCTGGGAGTAGGGGGCATGCCCAGTGCTGCGGGCGGCTCACCTTCTGGAGGAAAGCTCACTTTCCTCCAGACTTAAATCCCTCAACCCCTCTTCCTCCCC